>NC_080720.1:30580851-30880851 GCF_019097595.1 Hemibagrus wyckioides
ATTACAGTTTCAGTAACATCTGAGTCCAAACAATTAAGTTTTATAAGAACTGCCTAAATGTTGCACCAGGATTAGAATGTAAATGGTCTCATGGACATGCAGGGTGTGAATGATTTAGTTTTAAAAGTATTTCAAACATTGCACGGATACGTGAAAATATTTTTTTAGAGATCTCGTTTAATGCACCAACCTCCTTGTATTTGAGATTCCATTTAGTCATTATTTCGTTGTAGGGAATTAATCAGCAGGCATCACGCATTGTGTTACAGATAAACAGGGAGATAAAACAAAGAGAGTGAGAGAGTGTGTTGCACATTTGAATACAGTCTTATTTATTTATTTTTGTTTTGTTTACGGAGATGTTTGTGTTCAGGAAACTGGACGGTTCGGCTCTGACGCACAAAACGCACTTTTGCGTAAAATACGCAACGCATTTAACGCACAAAGCACACATCAGTTCACCTGTTAACTCCTAAACCAGGGAAACTTTAATTACAGACAAAATGTAGAAGAAATTAAGAGAAGAAAAGAAAAGAAAAGAAAAGAAAAGAAAAGAAAAGAAAAAGGAAAATGTATTTAGGATTTAAAAAGATTTATGGCTATCTTTTGTAAATAAATAAATAAATGTATTACATACATTTTAATATATATATACATATATTAAAATGACATTCAGCCTACATCATTTAAATAAAGTGTCCAAAAGATTCATTTTATTATGACAATATATAATACTAGTTCCTATCTGTACTTGTCATTCTTCATATTTTAGCTTGCGACTTTTACATATAAACGTACAATTCCCAATGAAAGGTACATATCAAAGTTACTGTAAATGGTAACAAGTAGTAAGCTACGCTATAAAACTGGTAAACTGGTACAAAAAGGGTACCACCCTCAGCGACGGTGGAAAAGATAAAGTACCTCATTTATCTGTACCAATTCATAATACATAACAAACACTAATAAGTATGCATTTGAATGAGAGACTGAAACTGAAATACCCGGGTCAGTTATTATTATTTTATTATTATTATTTTTATTTGTTTAGTTTATAAAGGATGATTAAATCTTTACAGAGAGAGGGAGAGAGAAATAGAAATGCTTGTACTGAGCCGCTGTGGAAAGCTTTTATATAGCTCGTGCGTAATAGCGCAATGTATCCAAAGGTAATTATTATTAAGATGAAAAATAAACAAGGTACAGAAATCTGAGAAGCTGAAATGGATGTTTGTATGCTGAAATGATTTGAATAGCCAGCAGAAGTCGAAAGTATGAAACGAAATAAAAATTAAACCGTTTATTAGGCTGTCATTGTTCTGTATTATTGTGATGATGATGATGTTAAGTTCTGGATAATGGATTATTTATATGCTGTCAGGATATTTAAGGTGCTCGTGAGATTCAAAGCCCTATTTTGCGCGCGCGCTGTCGGTGTTAAAGCCGGCGTGAAGACACCGCAGTAATTGCAGCCACGCTGTCAGAGGTGTGCGGGTTTTTGTTTTGTCCGCATCATTACCGCACCGGTCCTCAGCCTTATCCTGGGAGCAGAAAAGCAGACTGGATGTTCCGGGAGGAGGCGGAGGAGGAAACCTGATCCCGCAGCTGCCGCGTGGAGATTTAGAGGATTTAACGCCATCACGCACGCGAAAAGGTCTCATTAAACGGAACCTCCTGCGTCTTACAGAACCGGAGAGCAAAACACTATAGACGGAGGGATGATCACCAAAAACCTAATTTGCAGGAAAGATGGAGATGCGCAAGAGCTCGCGGCTTTCAATTCACAATTAAAACACGTGAAAGACCATCCAGATTTAAATAAGACTTTAATTATATTTGTTCATAAAGGCTGTAAATTGTAAAAAGCAGACGCATTATACATATTTTAGTATCTTACATCACAGAAAAACAAGCTTCAATATACAGAGTTTCTAATAATTAAATAACATCACGCAATATGAAAAAGATACCCTGTTGAAAACATTGAAAATCCGCTGAAATGAACAAGTAACATGAAGGATTTTGCTCATAGGACAGAAAAGAAATGTGCACGATTATCCACTATTCCCAGTGCTATACTTCTAGCTTCAAAACTAATACACCGCTTAAGGAAACTACAGTATTATCTTCGAAAAAGGAATTATCTCCTTAATTTCATCAGCAGAACATCATTCTGGGCACTGAGCTTTTAAAATACAGGCCTACTTTTTTTCCTTACAGATATTTCATAGTTACACACACACACACACACACACACACACAGAGAGAGAGAGAGAGAGAGAGAGAGAGAGAGAGAGGAAATTCTGACTGATGCGTCTCGCGCTCATGCCTAAAACTCAAACACATCATCATGGCCTGGGAAAGACCAGCAGATATAAAAGTGATACAGAAGGAGGAAGAAAAAGGCTTTGTGGAAAGTTATGTAAACAGAGGAAATAACAGAATGAGGATTAATGGAAAAAAAATACAGAAAAACATTTTAAAAAATTAACAATAATAATGACATCTGAACCGCTGAAGGGTCAAGAATGTTACATTCAATCTCAAGTGTCCATTTCTGTCCAGGACTAGGCTCAATCTAATCTCATTGAATCTAATCTAAGATCTAAAAGTTAGCATTGTAAAATGTTATGACCAAAACTCATAGCATCAAAGCAGAGATTGTTTAAGAATGAACAGATCTGGAAAGTTTTATATGTATATGTGTGTGTATATATATATATATATATATATATATATATATATATATATATATATATATATATATATATATATATATATATATATAAATTTACAGCAACCCTTATACAGCAACTATAAAAAACCTTCTCTTATATAACAGAAAATCCAAAAGGCATCTTGACGTACCCAAGTGCAATTTCTGACCAAACACATCACTTAAAGGTGCGACAGTAAATATTTTGCATAAAGGGGAACATTATGTAGAAATGATATTGATAAATATTCTGACATTTTCACAGAAAAGAACCCGAAACCCAGTTTGGAAACCTGGCTTCTTGTGCACTTTGTACTAGGATTTGCTCCTTTTCAGTCATGTCATTTTACAGACCGCCACCCCCCACCCCCCCTCTCGCCGCTTCACCTCCTCATTAACCGTTATGAAAATATCTTATGAGTTTTAGAACATTCGGCTTTGTCCGAGTCCACCTGAAAGCGAATTCATGATTTTCTAATGATTTCACTAGTCCAACTGAACCAGTGAATCTTTTACAACCTTGTACAGGGGTGGATTCGGTCAAAAAAAATCGTATTAAACTTTCCCATAAATCATCACCTAATGCGCCTGAGTCGTATTTAGGTCACGTGTGATTCCTTCACTGACATGTAAAAGAGAATGTGTGTTCATACACATTCCTGGAGAGCGCCCAGGTATCAGGAGAGGAAACGCACACCTGCAGTGTGTGTGTGTGTGTGTGTGTGTGTCAGGTAGTAGAGTGGGCACTCGAGTGGGCACTAGCAGAGCGGGCACTCAGGGCACAGCAGAGCTGAAGCGAGATCAGGTGCCGAGAGAGGGTGGGGAGATGGGGGTTGGTTGGTCAGGAAGAGTGAGAGAGAGAGAGAGCGGCGGGGCGAGAGAGGTCCGAGCTCCACACGCCACTACACATCACTTGAAACACACGGAGAACATCTTAATCAGCGCATCCCTGCATTAAAACAAACACAAATCGGTAAACAGCAGGCCGCAGCCAAAAAAGCAGAAGTGTGAAAAGTCTGTTTTGGTCACTTGAGCAGGAGCCACAAATGAATGTACCCTTTGACTGCGGGCCCATTTGAATCAGGAGCGGCGGAATGACCGCTTTACAGATTTAGCACTTTACGGAACGGATTTAAAAACTGTACTTTAGAATGCTAAGATAGGAAATCTTACGGTTTTACATAAACAGTGATATTAGCACCAGTAAACACAATAGAATGGAAATGCTGGAAATTAAAACTTTATATGTAGTAGATGCATAAAAAAAATCTCACCTTGCAAACGGAATATATGACAAGCTGTACCTGTAACACAAAAGAATAAGGAAATGGTGTTTGTTATGGAATAAAACACGTTAGGAGCATGCTGTTATAGGAAACTAATCAATGATGGGGCAGCAGCACATGCAGAAGCGTTTTATTTCTCTTGTAAAACAGCAACTCAGAACCATTTATGCTTTTTATCCATTTCATTTTGTGGTTCCCGATCTCTCACTTTTTAACTCAGAGAAAACAGTGCAGCTTGTCATGTTACCAAGAACCCGAAAAGCGTATAGTTCTCCATCGTGAAGACGTTCCCGCTGAGAGACTGACCGTTCCAAAAAGCACTGACACTGGAGACTCCTTCACTAAACCTGACAGAAAGCTTCATCAGGTCAATGACTGTCCATTTTTCGTTTTCAAACATCAACCCGTTATTTGTTTTGTTTGTTATCTGTTTATTATTAGTTTCAGATTACATACACCTTCCTTCATCCGAGTGTGTGTTACTATGGAAACCAGGGCATTGATATAAACCTGTGATTTGAATTACTGTTACTGCGCCACGTAAAAGATTTTCTTTAAAACTCCTCTTCGCAAAGAGACGTAGTGTTTTCACGTCGTCTTCTAATAAACAAACAAACATAATTTAACTCTACAGGGAGAACAAAGACCACGACGACAACAACAACAGCAACCGCCGCACACTCGCTCGCTCACATGAACCTGGCAGCGAGCTGGAGAAATAATTGGCTTTTTTTTTTTTGTAAATAAAAAAATCACCATTTCATTTGGTTGCCAGAAGAGAGCAAGCCAGCGTCTGTGCTTCGTCCAAGTCGACAGTCAGGAAAATGTCACACGTTTATGCTGAACGTTTTTTATCAACACGGCAGCTGTGAATTGAGTAAGTGGTCCACTCACCAAGTTAAAGCCAGGAACTGGAGGATGCAGAAGAGCAGGGCCAGGCCTGTGTTTTTCCACTGACGGGGGAAGGGGGGTGGGATGGGGGGTTCGACATGGAGCGCAGGGTGTTAATTCATTTCCCCGAATGAATACATCATAAACATAAGAGTTAGGTATGTGCTGATAATCGGTTATACATCACAATATTATTAACGCTTCAAAAACAACGCCGATCCCTAATGAGCTCATTTAGCTCACAGGGCGGGCGGCGTCTCTATTCCCGAGATCACGTCTGTTTCCTCAGACACGGAACAGAAAGATGTTTGGCTTGTTTTGGACAGATTTTCTACAAGGACTGAATGTGACCTTATCATCATTATGTTACGAAATTTGGAGAAATTGGACGTATGTAAACTCTCTTACTGTGACAATTGTAATTATGAGGAATGAATTAATATCAGCACATAGCTAATGCATAGAAATGTTTATATACATAAACATACATAAAAAACAATCATACATACATATATATATATATATATATATTACAAAGAAATGGCATAGTTACCCAAAATGCAGAGCAAAGTGTCAGCACAAGGCATATCTGCGAAATGAAAGGCCACAATTAACATAATGAAAGGCCACATAACATTATGATGACTGAAAGGTGCCGTGAATAAGACTGATGATCTCCTCATCATGGCACCTGTTACTGGGTGGGATATATGAGGCAGTATGTGAACATTTTGTCCTCAAAGTTGATGTGTTAGAAGCAGGAAAAATGGACAAGAGTAAGGATTTGAGCGAGTTTGACCAAGGGCCAAATTGTGGATAGACAACTGGATCAGAGCATCTCCAAAACTGCAGCTCTTGTAGGGTGTTCCCGGTCTGCAGTGGTCAGTAGCTATTAAAAGAGGTCCAAGAAAGGAAGGAACAGTGGTGAGCCGGCGACAGGGTCAAGGGTGGACAAGGCTCACTGGGTTTAAGGCATAGGGTCAGGGCTGTTTTGGCAGCAAAAGGGAGACCAACACAATATTAGGCAGGTGGTCATAATGTTATGCCTTGTACAAAGTGTTAAAAACATGGATAGAAATAATGTACAGAATATTGTGTGTGTGTGTGTGTGTGTGTGTGTACTCACGATCATGATGGCTGTGGCCAGTGCTCTCGTCTTGTCACACATCCTCTTCAGCTGCTTCAACGGCCCCATCAGGAACGTCGTGCTAGAACGCAAAGAAAATGCCTCTTCTGAGCTTCAGAATACGGCCGGTATCGGATATTCACGTGCGCTGATAAAGCCGTAAATCCTACCTTAAGAGGGAGGCAATGTTGCCTAAGGTGTAGAAGACAGCGAACAAGATGATTCCTCTTTTAGGAACCCAGAGCAAACACGAGCCCTGGATATTTACCGAGACAACAGGAGTAATGTGTAGTTATAGATGTTGTACATTATATATATATATATATATCACCCACTTATTTCATATATATATATATATATATATATATATATATATATATATATATATATATATATATATATATATATATATATATATATATATATATATATATATATATATATATATATAAATATATATTTATATATTTATATATATATATATATATATATATATAGTGTGTGTGTGTATTCCTTTAAGGCACTGTAATTTTTTTTAATACCAAAATTTTATGCCTTCTGCATTATTCAGTCTGTACAAAAACATTACAGATTTCCAAAAATTCCTTACTCTGAAAATGTTTATATGTTAGTTCAGACAGAAACAGGTTACCTAACGGATAAAAACTTTCCAGACTAAATAAAGAAAGAAACAAGCAAAAGTCTCCAGAAGTACTGAGGCTGATTCTCGAAGATTCGGTAAAAAACTTAACTTCTATAAGTGCGTAGCTTATATCCAAGACTAGCTCAAATATTTCATTTGTTTAGTTTATTAGTATTTAATGCATGGTTTCTTTTCCAGGCACAATTTCATTATTTATTCTTTCATCATTTTATCTTTGCACGCATCCAGACTATACCATATAAGCATACAGATGTTTTAAGAGACCATATAAGCATACAGATGTTTTCAGAGATACACAACATTTCATCAGCCTTGTTATTTTTAACTCTATTTTTAATGCTTAGTTTGCTAGAGTAACAGATTCTGAACAGATGAGAGATTTCTGTGCAGGTTGCCGGGATCTGCCCCATGCAGGATTCCACGCAGAACAACATTAAACTCTGACTCAACTTACCAGGACGGAACAGGCGACTCCCAAAACAAAGCAGGCAATAAAAGCCTTGACGCGCGTTCCCCAGCCCAGCGTGGTCACATCTTCAGCTCCCTATAGAACAACAACAACAACAACAACAAGCTTACCAAGATATCAGCAAAAACATACAAAAGACAGTACAATATAAATAAAATCCTTTCCCATTGCCCACTTAGGTCCGGATCATTCCACAGAACGATGAAGCTTTTAACCACTGAACCACTTCAAACATGTTCCAGCCATCTAGCTAATGTTTATGCAAATAATACTTTTATTCAGAATGTACTCGAGGTCCTAATGAGTCTCAAAGATGCTGCACGTGAACAGACCACGAGACAACACGAGTTCACACAAAAATAAACCAGTTAAGACTTTCTTTAAATCAGATCTGGAGTCCAGAGAAAGTCACTTAAACAATTTTTCTTGTGATGTCCTGTTACAGGATTCACACCAAAAAAAAGTATTTCCACTGACATAAAGTAGATAATAACAATAATAATAATAATAATAATAATAATAATAATAATATTCATGTAATGTAGGAAAATTCTATAAAGTTCTCTAAAATCCTGTAATAAATAAATAAATAAGAATAAAAATGGTCAAATAACGGAAATAAAAATTAGAAATAAAATAATAATAAAAATTTATTTAAATGGATAATACAAAAGATAGAATAAACGTGCAATAATATAAAATATCAACTAATAAATAAAACCAACTTAAAAGCAACACTGTAGTAGATGCAAGGTAAATAAAAAACGCTCATTTTATAGATAGATAGATAGATAGATAGATAGATAGATAGAATAACATTTGAAGTACTTTTTTTCCACTATCCAAAAACCATGGGGGGGGCACTAAGCTATAGACAGATAGATATACAAATAGATAGATAAACAGATAGACAGACAGACAGACAGACAGACAGATAGATAGATAGATAGATAGATAGATAGATAGATAGATAGATAGATAGATAGATAGATAGATAGATAGATAGATAGATAGTCTTGATGTATTATTTAATTAATTATAATTAAATATGATTAATCTTTCCTGGACCAAAAAGGCCTCTCATTAGTAGATCTCGCTAAAAGACAAATATTTTATAAAAAAACACAGACTTTTTTCATGTATCTGACCGGGTTAATGACCGGGTTAATGACTACTAGTTAAACTAGTAAACAGCTCTCAGTGACAGATAAACAGAAGCTACTCGGCTCGTGTAATAAAGTTGAAATGATTTCTCCCCGGTACCTGCAGCACGTTCAGATCATTCCCGTCATTTCCATCCTGTCCGCTCAGAACTTTCTTTAATTTATCCATCACTCTCAGAGATTAATAACTTAACCAGTTTAACTTAAACTCCTTCACTCGAACAAAACTAGGACCGAGTTCCTCTTCTTCCTGTTTGCACGAGTAACAGGTGAACGAGACAGAACTTCCGCCTGTAGCCTCAGCAACGGGCGGAGTGACGTCATTACGTACGGGGCATTAAGTCATGGCTTAACGAGTGCGCCTCTGTAATGTTTGTAATAATATATATATATATATATATATATATATATATATATATATATATATATATATATATATATATGTTTATAAAATAGATACTGACCCATGTTTGATCATTTTTGTCTCTTCATTTAATTTAATAGACTGATTAATTGAATATATAACGAAAATATATTGTTTTCCAATTTTAATATATAGATTTTAAGATTTTTCCATTTATAATGTTAATATAAAAATGATTCATGCAACAAAAAAAAAAATTCTCAAATGTTTTTGTATGTGCAGGATAATAAACGTCCCCAAATTTCTTGTACATATTCTGTTTACAGGATAATAATTGAATTCATATATTTAGGGGGGAAAAATTCTAAATAGTCGATGTGAATAGCTACATTACATCTAAATTCCTAAAACTAAAAAAAAAAAAAATCCCTGTTTTGATTTATTATATAAATATAATCCATCTGATGAGATATCAGGCACGATGGGTCAATAAGATATGCACCATAATTTTATTTAGCTGCAGCCACTTCCTGCTGAATACACCAATCAGGCATAACATTATGACCACCTGCCTAATATTGTGTTGGTGCTGCCGAAACAGCCCTGACCCATCCTGCACTGTGTATTCTGACACCTTTCTGTCAGAACCAGTATTAACGTCTTCAGCGATTTGAGGAACAGTAGCTCGTCTGTTGGATCGGATCACACGGGCCAGCCTTCTAATCGCTCCCCAATGAGTCTTGGCCGCCCAGGACCCTGTCGCCGGTTCACCACTGTTGCTTCCTTGGACCACTTTTGATAGATACTGACCACTGCAGACCGGGAACACCCCACAAGAGCTGCAGTTTTGGAGATGCTCTGATCCAGTGGTCTAGCCATCACAATTTGGCCCTTGGTCAAACTCGCTCAAATCCTTACGCTTGTCCATTTTTCCTGCTTCTAACACATCATCTTTGAGGACAAAATGTTTACTTGCTGCCTAATATATCCCACCCACTAACAGGTGCCATGATGAGGAGATCATCAGTCTTATTCATTTCACCTCTCAGTGCTCACAGTGTTATACCTATTCGGTGTATTTCCTCACAGACCTAAAACCATAAAAATGTAGATTCCAAATTGTTTACATGCTAGTTTACAAAAATAATGCATCATTTAAAAAGTCTGTGATATTTATTCATTTAGTAAGTTGTACAGACTTGAGCAACATTCAACATAATTTAGATTTTCCTTAACATTTTTCTTTCGAACAACAGAATATTTGGGCACCTGCAGGCAGACTTTTACCCACAGATATTTTATTGGCATTCAGTTTAAATGGCTTCCCACAGACGACAGGCAGGATATGAAAATGCTGAAGTGCATTAACCTGAAGTGGGTCCTTATTTCCAATCACCTTATTCCGAATCAACACTTTTGCGGCAGGAAAAAAAATAACCTTTTGGTGTAATTTGCAATTACGTTTAAGCCGACATCAACAGTACTGAGGTTTAGATTAAACCTTTTAACCATTTTATGAAACTAATAGAAAAGGACTGCAGCTACTGTGTGGAATTGAGGAACGTCTGAAGTGTCTGGACCTGTTCATGGCTTCTCAGATTTTTAGAGTTTGCAGTTTGGCTTATAACCATGATAACTAGCTGAAGGTCAATTTGCTGACAGTTGAACAACAGGCTTTATTAAAGAAATCCGTTGATCTCTGGATGGACGGTCCAATTTCTTTATCATGACAGATTTAGATATGAGGGAGTGAAGCTTTAGGGCACTTTAAGATGAGCGGACGTCCAGTACAGAGGCTCGGGCACGGCCATGTGCTTATGACACATCGGGCAAGTCTGCTTCATCCATAACCACAGCTCTATACACTGAAACAGAAAGAATAAAATGCACTGAGTAACATACGTGGAGAAGATCACTGATATGTATACAGTCTGAGTTAATAGTTCTGGGTGAAGGACAGCTAAAGGAGCCGAATTACGGAGTCATCTCATCTATTAAACATTCCACATGATTATGTTGACACAGCTATTAGCAAGAAGCTGAAGGTTTATAAGCTGATATGTCTGAACAGAGTGGATGGATCAGGAGGCAAGAGAGTTGGAGAAACTAAAGCACTAAAGCACCGCTGCATCGCTGTCTACTGATTTACATGAAAGGAGGGATAAATCTCCTCAATGTCAGATTGAACAGACTGGATTGGACCATTGAAGATCTTGATATATGTCTATAAGTCTAATGTCTTTATAATTAATGCATAATCTTAATCTTCTTTGAAAATAAAACTCTAACTGCTTATTCCTCACATTATAAGTATTCACTACAATCCTCAAAGGTCATTTCAGTATATTCTTTAGTATAACTGGCTGGTCAGTTTTATTACTGCATTATTGTGTTATTATTGCATTATTATTATACGATCAAATCTACACACATCTGTAGGGAAACCACAACCGAAACAAATTCTGCACAAAGACAAAGTCTCCTACCTCACTGTGGAAGCTGTGTGAACAATGCAGTTCCTGGACGGTTCCTCCTCCTTTACACAAATCATCATGGCAAATGAGACACATGCTGTCTGCGTCACTCTCCAACACATGCCACTGTCTCAGTCAAATCCTAGTAAAGCTCCTCACGCTCCTTTTTTTCCTCACTCAAGAAATCTATATTGATCATATACCAGCAACACACCAATAGAGCTGAAGGGAGTTCTGATTCTTTTCAGCGAGTCAAATAAGAGTCGACTCCTTACATGATTCATAGACATTCTTACACAATTTTCTGATCAGCTATTGCTCTTCTTCGCCAAAATCTTACTCGACCTTTGAATGAAGAAAATAACATCACTTTGCACTGCATGAGTCATTTTTCTTGACAACTGATCACTTTCCATAGTTTTGACTACACACACGTGACACACAACATCAACAAGTTCCTCTGCTTCATACACACAGATGACTCACTAGTGATATAACGTTACGGCTCCTGAAGCGTCCTCGCTTTTCTGGGACGGTGAGAACGTTTGGGACGGCAGATGATGGAGCAGGTTTGGGTACGTTCTCCGCATCCTGATTTTGGTCATGCTGATAGAGAGGAACCTTCCTTGCTTCACCTCCTTTGAGCCGGTGCCTCATGCTGACTGGGCTCGGAGCTATGGTGGCCGTGTGCACGTGAGTCAATTGAGTCAAGTGAGTCAAATGCATGGTGCTAAGCTGAGCCTGAGGAACACAAGGGAATACATTGATTGCAATAAAAGTTTCAATTTTAACTATTAAAAATAATGTGTATTTTAATTTCTGTTGCACCACTTAATTTTAAACATGGATTCCTACTTCACAGAGTTAATGAAACAGATTTACGGAAACTAAAACTGGTATTTAACAATTTGTAAAATGTAATCTGAATTATTTTTTATATAATTATTAATATTATTTATTTATTTTTATTTATTTATTTATTTATTTATTATTATTATTATTATTATTATTATTATTATTATTATTATTATTATTATTGTTTTAAATCATGGTTTAAGTTTGGGTTCAACTGGATAAATATATAAAAATTAAGCTTTTATTTTTTTTGATGGTACAATCAAGGATAAGGCAAAAATCAACAGCTATTTAAACAAAACATACACTATATTGCCAAAAGTATTCGCTCACCTGCCTTGACTCGCATATGAACTTAAGTGACATCCCATTCCTAATCCATAGGGTTCAATATGACGTCGGTCCACCCTTTGCAGCTATAACAGCTTCAACTCTTCTGGGAAGGCTGTCCACAAGGTTAAGGAGTGTGTTTATGGGAATTTTTGACCATTCTTCCAGAAGCACATTTGTGAGGTCACACACTGATGTTGGACGAGAAGGCCTGGCTCTCAGTCTCCGCTCTAATTCATCCCAAAGGTGTTCTATCGGGTTGAGGTCAGGACTCTGTGCAGGCCAGTCATGTTCATCCACACCAGACTCTGTCATCCATGTCTTTATGGACCTTGCTTTGGTCACTGGTGCACAGTCATGTTGGAAGAGGAAGGGGCCAGCTCCAAACTGTTCCCACAAAGTTGGGAGCATGGAATTGTCCAAAATGTCTTGATATGCTGAAGCATTCAGAGTTCCTTTCACTGGAACTAAGGGGCCAAGCCCAGCTCCTGAAAAACAACCCCACACCATAATCCCCCCTCCACCAAACTTTACACTTGGCACAATGCAGTCAGACAAGTACCGTTCTCCTGGCAACCGCCAAACCCAGACTCGTCCATCAGATTGCCAGATGGAGAAGTGCGATTTGTCACTCCAGAGAACGCGTCTCCACTGCTCTAGAGTCCAGTGGCGGCGTGCTTTACACCACTGCATCCGACGCTTTGCATTGCACTTGGTGATGTATGGCTTGGATGCAGCTGCTCGGCCATGGAAACCCATTCCATGAAGCTCTCTGCGCACTGTTCTTGAGCTAATCTGAAGGCCACATGAAGTTTGGAGGTCTGTAGCGATTGACTCTGCAGAAAGTTGGTGACCTCTTCGCACTATGCGCCTCAGCATCCGCTGACCCCGCTCCGTCAGTTTACGTGGCCTACCACTTCGTGGCTGAGTTGCTGTCGTTCCCAAACACTTCCACGTTCTTATAATACAGCTGACAGTTGACTGTGGAATATTTAGGAGCGAGGAAATTTCACGACTGGATTTGTTGCACAGGTGGCATCCTATCACAGTTCCACGCTGGAATTCACTGAGCTCCTGAGAGCGACCCATTCTTTCACAAATGTTTGTAAAAACAGTCTGCATGCCTAGGTGCTTGATTTTATACACCTGTGGCCATGGAAGTAATTGGGACACCTGATTCTGATTATTTGGATGGGTGAGCGAATACTTTTGGCAATATAGTGTATTTACAAGACACAATAAAAAAATTTTTATACATGAAATAGGACCATAAATTCAATTAATCTCAATTGGCAGGCTCGTATTTAAGGTAGAATATAAACAGGAGTCCATTTAGAGCTCTGTGTTTATTCCGAGGACGAATTCAACTCCAGCTAGATGTACCGTGTAATAAGTGCCTTCATTTGCTTTTTTGATGT
The DNA here is from genome assembly GCF_019097595.1 of Hemibagrus wyckioides. Classification (NCBI taxonomy): domain Eukaryota; kingdom Metazoa; phylum Chordata; class Actinopteri; order Siluriformes; family Bagridae; genus Hemibagrus; species Hemibagrus wyckioides. The sequence continues at coordinate 30,594,608 of NC_080720.1, forward strand.
AACATCAGCACTAAAGTAAAAGCTATTAAAGATATTTATCTAGTATAAACAGCCAGAATTACATCCTGCTGCATGGCTGATCACAAATTATTTCAGGTTTAATGGAGAGAAAAACATTTGTTAGAACCGTTACTGGTCTTTTCTTTCATCTCATGTTTAGACATAATTATATGTAGAAGGATAGATTTATTTTTGTTACCCACTCTGTATGCTCTGCGGATCTGATAGGAACACCACTAGTGATGAATTGCTGCATTTAGAACATTGTGACTGATGTCAAGAGAATAAAACTAATATTTTCTAGAAGTTATACACGAATAATATATCTACTAGAGCTGACCAGACATGGAAGAGAAGCTCTGCGGTTGTCTGGTGAAACACGTAGCCTGGAGAAACTCAGCCCGCTTTTCCTCTCTGTCTCCATATCTTTCTCCTCGTCCTCGTCCTCATCCTCGGCGCTCTCCTGCTGTCCTTCCTCAGCAGGCCACTCTATGAAAAGGTCCTCCTCCTCGTCTTCCTCTTTCTCCATATTTCTTCCGAAATAGTTCCAGACTTTTCCCCAAACTGGTGTGCAAGGTAGAGGTAGAGGTAGAGATAGAGGTAGAGACAGGTCACTCACGTCTCCGGAGTGCTTTCATAAGACTGTGTAATGAGATCCCCCAGGCTCTCCTCGGCCATCTGTCTGCTTTGTGGCTCTAAGCCTAATGCAGCAGCATCACGCGGTACATAGGAGCAGGCTCGCAGGCTCAACTGGCTGCCTGCGAATCCCTAAATAATCTATTTATCAGGAAGAGGTGGGAAGAGGAGAGAAGGGTGAGAAGGGGAGGGAGGAAGACTTCAATCCGTCTCGAAGTCTCTAGTGTAGCTCAGGTTACGATGCTTCTAGAAACTCAGTATATTCGTATAAAATAGAATAGACAAACAATAAAGCAGCCTTTTTTCCCCCTAAACTGTACAGTCACTAGTGAACTGGGCTGGTAGTAACGTTACTACAGTTATTTTTTACTTACTGCTGCTTTAATGTAGAGCGGCACCATTTAACCATTTGATTAAGGCAGTGTTATAAAAGATATATGAAAATATAAATCTATAGACATACAAATCATTTATTTTGTGAATCATCAAATGTACAAACTTCTGTTGAATATACACTGTACAACTGGACATAACGTTCAAGTACAACACTAAGTCCAAGTCTTTATGGGGAAAGTGCATGGTTTTTCTTTTCACTGTTTTGTATTGAGTCCAATAACAATCTCACAGAATTCGTTGCTTGAAATCCCGATAAAGTCTGCGCAGATGATATTGAGCGATGTTTTCAGAGAGCCACGGCGCTGCTTTCGGACCCAGTCTATTAGAACAGTGTAGGCTCGGACCGTCATGCTCTTCATAGACTGTGTGAGATGGGACAGGACGTACCTGGTGTCTTCAGTGAGGTTTACACCAGCCATGAAGAAACCAGCTGAAGAAAAAATAGAATAGGATGAAAAAATGATTCAAATATACAGCGAGCAAATCAGATACTGACGACTAATAAAAGAAAATAGTTAAGACTGCTAAAAATATTAATATCTGGGTCATTGATTGGAAGATCAGGGGTTTGAGCCCCAGCACTGCCAAGCTGCCTCCATCAGACCCATGAGCAAGGCCCCCAACCCACCCTGCTCCATCGCTGCATCATGGCTGACCCTGTGCTCTGACCCCAAACCTCAAAGGATGGGATATATACAAAGAAAGAATTTCACTGTGCAGTAATGTATATGTGACAAATAAAGGCTACTTAATAGGAAATAATATCTGACCTGGTCTTCCTTTCTCTTTCTTATGCTCAAGATATGAAATGACCAGGTTTGGGTCTGACTCGTTTGCCCACCAGTAATCCCACGCTGGCCAAAGTTCCACGTACTCAGACCCAGACGGATCAGCATAGGAGAGAATCACCTGATAACCGTATGTCCAGCATGTTCGCAGAGAAGGCGTTTCCTAAGAGACGACACACAGCTAAGTGAGGAGGTCAGTAAACTGACACATTTTAGTACTAGAAAAGTACAGGTGCTTACTGATTTGGGGCAGAGTTTCTTGCCGAAGAGTTGCATCAAGAAGCCAATGAGGTTGCTGTGCTGCACAGGGGTGATGTCTTCGAAAGCAGACAGAGAAATGATCACCACTTCGTTAGTGTGATGCTCTAACCAGTCCGCGACTTCACAGAGGGTCTCCTGCAGAGAGAGATCATTTATCAGGGTAAAGCATTCAGGGGTATGCTGTGACAGGAAAATAATCAAGGTGGTGTGTGTGTGAAGTTTTATTCCGATACCAAAAATCAATTAGAAATGATTGAAAAATGTATTAATGGAACTTTTTTATTCATTTATAGTTACCTCTGATGTTGGCTATAAACAATTATTCCCTTGATATATGATGTAATTGTAAATAATGCTATACTGTATGACCTGTGTGGGTAATGATGACATTCACCTTCACAGTAAGCAGAGAGTATATTCCATGTGCAAAATAAAACATCCAGCTGGAATCTTTCTTCTTGTGGGCGATCCTTAGGTCAAGAAATCGAATTCCCGAGTCCAGCTGACCGCAAATGGACAGCTCCTGAAAAGAAGAAAGAAAAAACAGTGCTTGTCTCTGAGGTGCTACTAACAAGGTCATTTAGTATGTGCACTATATGGCCAAAAATATATCCATATGTAGTTCTTTTTAAAAATGTTGCCACGATATTAAAAGCACCCATTTGCATACAGTGTCTTTGTGTGCTGCAGCATTACAATTTCTCTTTACTGAACTAAGAGGCCCAAAGCTGACCTAGCATGGCAATGCCCCTGTGCACCAAGCACAGAGTATGATGTGTTAATGTTGGAGTGGAACTGTAACTGTTTGCTGGGTTTTTTTTGCACATTACAGAAGTGTATACTAGTTGGCGCTATTTTGTGTACCTGTCCTGTACTGTTTCCTTTTGTTTTGTCTTTTTGTCTTGCACTGGTTGCACTTCATGTGGCTAGGACAACTTACTTTTTGTCACTAGATCTGTGTTGTGTTTATGTAGCTTTATGCTGTTTTATGCAGCACCAGGGTCCTGGAGAAACATTGTTTTATTTCACTTAGAGGCCAACCCTGAGAGGATCCTGGGGCATCCAGAGATGGACCAGCTCCAGTTGGATTCTGCTTTGTGAGGATTTGGGTATTCAAAGCGTAGTTGCTGACGCTATGTGGACTTTGAGGACGACAACAACCTCCTGATTAATACACACACTAACATTCTACATATGTTGTATCTGCATCACACAAATGACTGTACATGACTGCAGAAAGGACATTGTTCATAATCACACTCTAAGGTGTTTATAATAATTTATATTCACACTCTCCTGTGTCACCTAAATGAGGATGAGGTTCCCTTTTGAGTCTGGTTCCTCTCAAAGTTTCTTCCTCATACCATCTAAGGGAGTTTTTCCTCGCCACAGTCGAGTCTAACATCTAGGACTTTTCAGCACTATGTTTTTAGTTTCTTATGTTCTGTAAAGCTGTTTGTTAAAAGCGCTATACAAATAAAAATGGATCGCATTGAATTGTGCACTTGGTGTCCACATACCTTTTGCTGCATGTGATGTGTGTGATTAATAAGCTCTTAAAGATGGTACCGATGTTACCTGACTCTCTGTGAGTGCACACATTTTACCTGGGTGGTGGCCCACTTCTTTATACACGGCCGGATGACACACGGTACGACGTGGTCCAGCAGGGTCAGTATCCTGGGCTCTGAACGCACGACTGGACTGTGGCGGTCCAGACAGTATGTCATGGTATCATGACTACCTGCAATAAAACAGCTTAATGTTTAAAACTATTAACAAGAAATAAATAAACAGGATGATGATGTCCTATACCGGGTATGGCGAGATCCCACAGAGGAACATCAAGGAGTTGTGGAGGAAGCTGTGACATCCAGTCTGCACATCTGGACTGAGATCTCCACACATCAGCCATACTTTAGTGCACACTCGAATATCAGAAACTTCATACCGAAATAAAACAGTCGCTGGTGTTTGTTTTGGAAAAGCTCTGGTGGGTGTGTTACCCGGATGAAGGAAGCTAAACAGCAGCGCAGTCACGTGAACTACTTCCCTAAACACTCCCTGCTACGGGAGGAAGCTGGAGTTGTGCGCGTGACTCTATTATGGATTTTCCACGCACCGTGATATTCCCAAACGTGCATTCTATAATATTATCCTCTAAAATGAAACTAAATTTAAACTAAAGCAACCTTGATCGGTTTAATAACATCATTATTAAAGACGAATGATTGCGGTAAAACTCCCGCATGACAGTAAAAACCAAAGGCGTAAGTTTTGTTGTTGTTGCGTCCTGATGCAACATCTATATAAAGAAGCAATGATATAATGAAGAAACATGTCACCTTTTGTGTTTGCTTCATATGACCACGATTTTAGTAAGGGTCAGAAAGAAACCCGTGCGCGCGCGCACGTTTGTGTGTGTGTGTTGACTTTTGTCCCTCTTCCTCGTGACGACCTCACACACAAAATATAAAACATTTATAATCACTGAACTAAGATTCTGAAACACTGGGTTTTCTTGCTTTCTTTAATGAAAAGTATTTCACATAACAGCATACAGGTTGATGCACGTGCCCATTTGCTATTTTCTTTAATACTCTGGATATCTTTCAGCAGATAAGAAGAAATAAAAGATCATAGAACTCAACAATAAAATGATTAAAAAATCAAAATAGAGGAGGCATGGTGGCGTTGCAGATAGTGTCGCGGTTATCAGTCTCCAGGGTCTGTGGTTTGTACTCTCTGTGCTTTTTCTCAATGCTCATGGGAGCTCATGCTGGGTTCTCCGGTTTTCACCCACCTCCCAAAAAACATGTCTGTCAGTGGACTCATTAAACAGAAACAGCCCATAATCCTGAATGAGTGTGAGTGCAAGCATTCTGGCCTCATGCTCAGTGTTCCCAGAAATACACCACTATCCTGATCCAGAACAAAAAAAAATGCAGATCCAAGCATGAAAAGCACAATTGGCTAAATGGAAAATAGGAAAATTATTGCAGGGTGTAAACATTTTAGACCTCTTTTAAACATCATTTCAGATACACATCATGTTAAACAACAAATTATTAGGGTCAACAGTCCAGAGTAATGGAGAGTGTGGGAAAGAAGCGAGTGCAGGCAGGTTGGAATGGGTGGAAAAAGGTGTCGGGAGTTCTGTGTGATAACGAGAATCGAGGGGAAGGTGTACAAGACGGTGGTGAGACCGGCCATGCTGTATGGTTTAGAGACAGTGTCACTGAGGAAGAGACAGGAGTCAGAGCTGGAGGTAGCAGAGCTGAAGATGTTGAGGTTCTCTTTGGGAGAGACACGGTTGGACAGGATTAGGAACGAGTACATCAGAGGGACGGCTCATGTTGGACGTTTGGGGGACAAAGTTAGGGAGGCCAGATTAAGATGGTTTGGACATGTTCAGAGGAGGGAGAGTGAGTATATTGGTAGGAGAATGTTGGACATGGAGCTGCCAGGCAGGAGGCAAAGAGGAAGGCCAAAGAGGAGGTATATGGATGGAATAAATGAGGATATGAAGCTAGTGGGTGCAAGTGTTGAGGATGCAGAAGATAGGGATAGGTGGAGTGAGATGATGCGCTGTGGCCACCCCTGAAAGGAAAAGCTGACAGATGATGTTGAACAACACGACCCTAGACATGTTAGTTATCATTAATTCAGTAATTATTCTAATTATTACATTAGTAGCATTATTCCCAGATTTATCTCAAGCATTTTCTCAAGCCAACTCGTTCAGTCACGCTTTACGTCCTAACAGAAATGTGATGTTAAAGGACAATACGGTCCAGATGGACCAAAAATCTGCCTCTTAAATTCAGGTCATTATTACATCAACATATCAGTGCAGATTGTTAGTGGACACAATTAGTAGAGTGGTGTATTTCACTAAATCCAGAGACTCTCTGGAGCGTCAGCCGGAGAATGAATTTGGGGCAATTCCCTTTACTCCTAAACCAGTGACCTGGAGAAAACAAAACATATACCAAACATATTAATAACAACTCCATGTACATCGATATCCAGATGTTGTTACACCTTTAAACAGTATGTTATACACTGGCCTTATTTTAAGGCAGGAAGTAAACAAGCATTAGACATGTGTGGGTTTACTCTGGTTTCCTCCCACAGTCCAAAAACATGCACATTAGGTTGACTGGAAATTCTAAATTGCCCATAGGAATAAGTGTGTGTGGTTGTCTATCTATATGTGTGGCCCTGTTATGGACTGGTGACCTGTCCAGGGTGTACCCCTGCCTTTCACCCAATGTGTGTTGGGATAGGCTCCAGCAGATCCCTGTGACCCTAATTAGGAATAAAGCGGGTATAGAAGATGGACGGTATTTTGTCTTTTTTCTGTGAATAAAATGTTTATTAAGTCTTTATTAAAAGAGCCTACAGTTTTATCAATTTGCCACCTGATGAAAGTGTTGCACAAATATTAAATGTAACTGGAAATGGATAAAAAGTACATTATGTACAGTATGTCATGTTCATTGACAAGTAATCATGCAGTGTTATAAAGGACCAGGAAGAGTATATATAATCCGTACCTTAAAAATGGAGCCAGCTTGAGGCTGTTTGGCGAGCGATTCCTCGTCCATGCCTTTACACGCAGAGGTGACGTAGAGGTCGGTGTAGTCTTTCCCTCCAAAACAACACGAGGTGATTTTAGCTACCGGCATCTTCACCGTCTGGAGCCTGGTCCCTAAAACGAGGAATATATTCGAGAAAACATCAAAAATGACGATTGACACAAGATTAACAAAGAAAAAGGGAATGTATACACACCTGTCTGAGGGTCGATACGCAGCACTCTGCCTCCATTGTAGCAGGCCAGCCAGATTTTACCTTCCACATCAATGCACATGCCATCAGGAATGCCTTCGTCTTTCTCCAGCCTGTACACCATTCTGCGATTGGCTTAGGATGAAAACACACACTGTTACACACACTGTTACACACACTGTTACACACGGTGTGAATGTTTTGCAGGTTTTGTCAGAATTATGGAACATAACTGAAAACTGCTGATGTAAAAATCCTGAAAAACTATTAAATGTAATTAGGAAAAAAAACATGTATTTAATCTATGGCTCCAAACCTGAGCTAAATAAAATATTTTGTTAGAAAAATGTGAAATAAAATATTGATCTTGAAGGATAAACAAAACATGAAAAAGCTGAAAATCTTTGTACTACACATATATATATATATATATATATATATATATAATAAAACATACATATAAATAAATTAATCAGTGAATAAAATTCTATTTTTTTTTGGTATAAATATAAATAAATATTATTTATTAATATTAAAAATATATTATAGTGACACTGTTTGGAGCTGTACAGTAATTTAGTTTTCCAAGATAATGAAAATAATCTCCTAAATCTAAAAATTTAATTATTAATTCAATGTATTATATGGACCTAGCCATATGATATTAATATAAATAATCAAACTGATCATTTTCTCATCGTTCTCTATCTGTTTATCATTTATAAATAAACACTCGCACCTGATTTCTCTATATTTATGGATTTTGCATTCAGGTTTTTAATGCTTTTTCTTAGTGCCAGCCCTTCTATGTAACTCACCTACTCCTCCAGCGTGTATATCATAATCAAAGGCCTCCACCATGTACGTCAGACTGTCTACATAGTAGAAGAAGCGGTGATCCGGAGACCAGTCCAGCCCGTTGGAGAGGTCCACCTGGTCGAAGTGTGTGACGACGGAGCGTTCGGGGAGCAGGCTGTACAGCGAGCCCTGTTTCCTCTCCAGCTCGGCCGGACGCACCTCAACGGCCATGGTGCCTGACAATCAGGAAATGGCACAGAGGAGTGTGCACTTAATTTGGTGCTGGATTGAACAAACACTGTGGAGTGAGTACACTTTATATTAAGTGTGTGATAGAGATTCGCATGGTGTGTTCACAGCATAATTTGGAGTGCAGTGAGGGGCAACATGTGCTTGTGTTAAGTGGGTAGCGTAATAGTTTGTTGTCTGATCTGAAATGTGACATGGCGCACTTAATCGAGTATGTGAAAAGGGTAGGGTACTTAAAAACCTTCTTTCATCACAGCCCTCGTACATCCAGTAGATATTAATGTACATGTACTATAGCGGGCACAAACTATACAAAAATGCCATGGCAGATTTTTTAATTATGACATAAAAACATTACTGGTGACTTTAAAATGAAATGTCAGTGTGAATGTGTGTGTGTGTGTCCTATTCAAAGTAAATTCCCGCCTCCTGATCGGTGTTTCTGAGATCTATCAGATCTCCAGATCTATCAGGATCAAGTGTTTACTAAAGAGTTCTTTCACACACCTGCAAAAAACCTTCCAGCCGGATCCACCTTCCCGTCATTAAAGCGGGTGTTGGTCTTCTCCATGTCCACCTTGGCGATGGTCATGATGGTGCGCTTCTCCCAGTCTACAGCAGCGAATCGTGTACCCTCTCCAATCACGTACCCTCCTGACCTGCGCGGAACCACGCAGCCCACATACGTCTCTACGGCGACAATAAAGATAAAAACGAAGAATGACTATGCCGTCCAATACAATTTTAGAGAATATAAGACGTCCTCCATAAACCCTTACATAAGATATTAATCAGGTAACAGGTTCATGAGTTATATAAAGGGTGGAGGTCATTAATTAAAAGGTCAGTATTACAAAACACTCGATTTAAGGCCACTGTCTCAGAACAAGTGTATGACTTACGTGAAAAAATAAACAGTTTAGAAACCTTACCAAGGTTCTTGGTACTGGGATTGGTTTCTTGTTAGTCATATTTTATATTATAATGTAGTGGAGTGTGAATTAGGAATGTAACTCGATTAAGTGGACACAGATTTCTTCTTTAATGCACAGACACATAAGCAGAATAATATTACAATTAACGTATTGGGTTAGTTCACGCAAACGTGCAGCACATTGTTCATTTTTGTATTTATTTAAATAAATTACTTTTTTAATAAAATGTCAAGGGGTCGACCGGTGAACTGGGCCGAATGAGCTGACCCACTGCCCAGGATGCAATAATGGTTTTAATACAAAGTGCGGCTGAGATCTGACCGGCTTCACCTGTACGCATGCTCTCTATTTGATTGGTCAGCGAGTTCCACCTGCTGATCTTCGGGCCATAGATGTCGACGTACAACAGAGAGGCATCTTTTTCCTCCCAGACTGGACCTTCTCCAATCTCATTCTGCTCCTTCACCACACACTCCACGTTGACGGTGCCCATGACCTCTAAAACAAAGAGCAGAATGAGTGATAAACATATTTATGACATCAACAATGAACATTATAAGATTATATATATTCTATATTTACATGACACTCATGGTCTACATGGCATAGTGTGTATGGTTGTGTTGTGACAGATCAAATTGGACATTAAAATTTGAATGCAGTTAAAAACAAAGGGTCAAAAACAGCTGGACAAAGTCCAGAATTGGACAAAAGGTCTCGCTTGGCTTGCAAACACTGACCCAAAGTTTAAACAAAACCAAACATTTGACACTTGCGCGTGCAACTCTGATCACGTGACCGCAAAACTAATACAGCTCTCGACTAACATTCAGGCGCTGATTAGTTTTTGCATTACCTGACCACAGCTGCAGATGAAAGTCCTGTTCCTTGTTGTCCGGTCGATGCCAAAATGTCTGTAAATGTCTTTGCCTGCTCCGGGTTTGTTCGTATGAGAGCTGTAAAAGTTCGTCGAGCGCTTGGACTCGTGACGCGGCGGGGAGACGAGCGCCATCTTCCGGCGGCGCAGGAAAACTGCAGCGTTGATTAAAAAACTGAACAGGAAGATCTCCTAACCTTAGAATAATAACTAATATTGAGCAGATGGAAGTCATCTTACCCCGAAGCATTTATTTGTCACATGAAAGTGAAAATAATTTCTTTGCACATCCCAGCTTGGGGTCAAAAGCAGTGCCCTTAGAGAACAGTGCTAAAGGTTTTAATCTCAAACCTTCTGACCAGCAATCCAGAGCTTTTAACCTTAACCGCCTGAGCCTCTGTTGTGGTGATACCAGGAATATGTGAGCAAAGCAGGAAACCAACCTGGATACCACACCTGTCCATCTCAGGGCAGTGTGCAAGCAGTTCTGTGTGTTATTATATTAATTTCCCATTACTAATGTTGATCGATAGATACGACTGTGATGTTTCAGTGAACTTTACTCTAACACTTCACATCTTGTTTATTATTTAATGCAGCAATGTTTGCAGTTTACAATGATAATTACTTTACTAGTCAAGCTGACATACTGTACAAATATTACAGTTAGGAGTAGATATTGCTGTCATGTAAGAGGAATAAAACCTGGCAGGGTGGGGTAATACCACCGTGAAGCTATTCCCTATAGCAGCATGCTGTTTCAGTGCAAAAATACTGCAGCTAAACAAATGAATATTAACTGAATGTGAATGATCATGTTATGAGACACAGATCAGGCATAACATTATGACCACTGACAGGTGCCGTGAATAAGACTGATGATCTCCTCATCATGGCACCTGTTAGTGGGTGGGATATATTAGGCAGCAAGTCAACATTTTGTCCTCAAAGTTGATGTGTTAGAAGCAGGAAAAATGGGCAAGATTTGAGCGAGACTGACGATGGGCCAAACTGTCATGGTTAGACGACTGGATCAGAGCATCTCCAAAGTTCTTGTGGGGTGTTCCCGGTCTGCAGTGGGGAACAAATTAAATGTGTCTGCAGAATAACTTTAATATTAGGGGGGTGGGAAATAAACATACTACCAAATTCAGCACAAAAACATTAGTCACAGTTTAATTACAGTTGATTGCATTCCAAGTTATAACAAACATGAAGTTGATGAAACAAATTTATACAGGCCTAAAGAACGATGGTTTGGAATAAACATAAAGCTGAGCATTAAATCATAATCACAGTAAGTATAGTCAGCATGACATGACTGCAGTTTTAGTAAAAATGTATAATAGTTGGAATGAAAACAGCTTAAGGACTAAAGTCTGCCCTCAAGCAGTAATCCACAGAGTTCCCTGCAGGGTTCTCTAATTAAGTGCATTTGCTCATGAAACTTCATTACACAAGCTCAGAGTCCTCTGAAATGTCCAACACTGTGAGCGGAAAACAGGGGCAGCATTGATCGGATCACTATTTGGCAGCGGCTGAAGTCACGTGATGTTCTAGTTCATTTTTTGGTAGAGGTGGCCTTGGCACGGTTAAGACGCTCTACCAGCGCGCGGTCTGTGGCGGGGGAACAGCGAGACAGGACAGTGCTGATCTCTCCCTCATTCCTCCTCTCAATAGCTGCATCTGCTGCCCCTTCCAAATCACTGAGAGACAAATGGACTACATAAATAATTTGATATTAAGAAAAAGTGACACAAAATATAAATAAATCCTTACCCTACAGCCAGATGGGCTTTGACCTTCTGCTCTGGTGTGACTTTCAACACATATTTCTTGGCCTCGAATCTGTTGTTTCGTTTCACGCACACTTCAACAAAGGGCTGCAGACGAGAGGTTCAGAGTTCAGCAAACATCATGGGACGGTTTTTATACACAACTCACATGGGTCTGCTTTTTTCTTTACCATGTAGCCAATGGGTGATTTCTTGCTTTTGGCAAATTTCTCGAGCTCCTCCCAGTCTGCTTTATCAGCCAGTGCTGTTAGCTTCAGCCACCAATACCTGCGAGGAACAAACACTGCTTACTGTACACATTTTACACACACACACACACACACACACACACACAAACACAAACACACTCTCTCTCTCTCTCTCTGATCATGCTTCATGTGCAGAAAGAAGGTATAAGGTCATAAAGTTATATAATCTCAGTATTTTCATGACCATTGACACAGATGGCACAATTGGGCAGTGTTTCAATTAACATATTATCATGGGGTATATTATCAAGTCGCTGATATCCAAAACACCCAGCTAAGTGCAATGCCCCTTCGTGCAGATTTATATAATTCCTCATTTACCTGACCGATAACAGCTGGTGTACTGACCCAAACCTGGTTAGTGAATTGAATATTGCCTAGTTTGCAATTTTACGATGTACACTATATTGCCAAAAGTTTTGGGTCACCCCTCCAAATCATTGAATTCAGGTGTTTGTTTTTCAGGGGTTGGGCTCGGCCCCTTAGTTCCAGTGAAAGGAACTCTTAATGCTTCAGCTTCATACCAAGACATTTTGGACAATTTCATGCTTTGTGGGAACAGTTTGGGGATGACCCCTTCCTGTTCCAACATGACTGCACACCAGTGACCAAAGCAAGCTCCATAAAGACATGGATGATGGAGTTTGGTGTGGAGGAACTTCTCAGAGTCCTGACCTCAACCCCATAGAACATCTTTGGGATGAATTAGAGCAGAAACTATGAGCCATACCTTCTCGTCCAACATCAGTGCCTGACCTCACAAAGGTGCTTCTAAAGGAATGGTCAAAAATTCCCATAAACACACTCCTAAACCTTGTGGAAAGCCTTCCCAGAAGAGTTGAAGCTGTTATAGCTGCAAAGGGTGGGCCAACTCTATAATACATTCATGTGCATGTAAAGGCAGACGTCCCAGTTTTGGTCTGGCTCACAGTCTCCGATCTAATTTCACATGAAATTAAGGGGCCGAGCCCAAGTGCTGAATTCAATGATTTGGAGGGGTGTCCCAAAACTTTTGGCAATATAGTGTATGCATGAATCTTTATTCGCCACAGACAGACATGTACCTCTTATCAGGCACTCTGAAATCCTTGTAGAGCTGTTCAGCGTGCTTGTGCAGACCCAGAGAGAGCAAGGTGCTCAGAGTGTCGTGTAGAGAGAAACCCGTGAGATATTCGCCTTTCTCCTCTTCCAGCTTCCTCTGGAAACGCAGCAGACGCATCTCCTCATCTGTGGCCTAAACGAATGAAAGAGCCAGAGGACAATCAGAGGTTTAATATCTCTATGAGTACCACAGTGTACTGTGAGTCCGTGCCATGTGAGGTTCGCACATCGGCAAGATGATGAATGTTCTTGTACTGCTCACCTTGGCAGCAAATTCATTCTTGGCCTTGTTGTACTCATCTACTGCACTTTGTAATAAAGAAATCTGAGCCTCCAGCCTCTGTGCACACAGACAGAGATTTAACTTCATTACCATGACACATAAGTCTCTAAACAAACACTCTAGAGTCTCTTCAGATCCTACCTTTTCTTTGTAACTGGCTTTCACATAGAAATTGCCCAGTTCCTGGTGATCGTCATCTTGATTAAAGAGATCTTTAAGCGTATCCTGTTCCTGATGCTTGCAGAACTGAAACACACACACACAAGGAAGTGAAACACACCAATCCAAGCTGAGTTAAACACTAACACACATTGAAGTGTTATCATACCTGTCTATAGAGGCTCAGGGCCACTGGCTGGTTCCTCAGAGTCATGAAGAAGTCTCCTCTGTTCATCTCATTCTTCAGGTATGTTACCACTGTGTACACTGTGAAAAATCAGCAAATTATTTATCGTTTACTTACTTTTCAGCAGCTGTACACAGACCTTAAACATTTTTCCTTTATATCAAGCAGGATTTCTATAATCATGACGTTTGTAGACATTTCAGGAACTTCGGGTTGGATCTGTAGTATCAGTGTATCCCTGTTCAAAATGTTTATCATGTGCAATCCATGTTCTGCATTCAGTGTTAGAGTGTGTGTGTGTGTGTACCAAGGTCCGTGTCTCCACTCTCTATAGCTTTGCTGAGTGCTAACTGGCTCCTCTTCATCCTCAGGAGCAGAGGAACCTGCTCACCAGAGCGAGGCTCAAACTCCAACAGCTGAGAAAGAGCAAAGAGGGATATGGCAATGAAAATAAAAGGAGAGAGAGAGAGAGAGAGAGAGAGAGAGAAGCACGTGGACTAAAAAAGGTATGTGAACAGAAGTGCCAGCATTTTGTGTGTGTACCTTTATAGCGAGTTCAGTGCGGCCACACTCGTAGGCTTTATTTGCGATCTCAGAGTAGGAGATTCCAGCTGCGTCGCCCAGCTTTAAACTGATAGTCCGTGCAATGACCTCATCAGCCTCCTCCTTCTGCTGCACCTATACACACACACACACACCCCCCACTCTATCACATACACACTCCAAGCAGCTAACCCTCTCTCTATAACTATTCTAATGATATGATCCAGTCTAATCAGTGAACTAAAAAACATTTGCCATGATGCCAAGGATGATCAGGGGGAGCCACCGCCACCCCTCCCTCAGTGTGGCTCCGCCTCTACGCCATACCGTACCTTGCAGCAGGCCCAGTGTTTCAGCACACGACTCACACCCTGGTACTCAGGGGTTTTCAGATAGCGACAGACCTCGATGGCCAGTGGATACAGCTTGCGATATACTAGTCTAAATGTGAAGAAAATAAAGAAAGAAGATGGAGAAACAGAGCAGAACAGAATAATTACAATATGTACAAGAGATGATATTAATTTCATTAATCAGTATTAAATACCATACAAATGCATCAATATAAAACATTTTCTGTTTTGTATATTTAACAAAACATTTTCCTTGCTTTGTTCTTAGATTAGTTTACAGAATTATTTTCTCTTATTGTAATGTATAAATTTTTAATCCCAATGTAACAAAGCTATAATAATAATAATAATAATAATAATAATAATAATAATAATAATAATAATATTAATAATAATAACAATAATAATTATAATAACAAATATAATAATAATTATTATTATTATTGTAACAATAATAATAATAATAATAATAATAATAAATCTGCCAATAACAAACACCACAATGTCTCACCGGTCTGTGAGCACTTGAACGGTCATCTGTTTGAACTGGGTGTGTGTGAGAGGGATTCCCACGGTGTAATCTCTCACTGCGTTTAACACTCGCAGGTCTCGACACATGCTGACAAACGGCTCGGGAGGAAAATTACTGAGAAAACATTTTCCGAAGGAGGCCGCCTGTGGAGAGAGAGAGAGAGAGGGGGGAAAATATTATATAAAAAACTATAAAATAAATTCCTTGAATTAAATCCATTAGTTACCTCCAAAATGAATAACGTGTGTGAACAGGTTTTTAGACATTTCAGAAAATTGGGAATGTTCCTTCAGTGCAACTAGATCCTATCTTATCCATACTATCAAACATCTTCATGAACATATCCAGAATGATCAATAATATAGTCAAGTATGGTGTTTACTCACCCTCAGGAGTGTTTTTTGTGTCTCTGGCTCATGCTCGTGTCCTGCTGCCTCTATACACTGCCTCACCGCCTCGCCCAACAGATCCTGCTCCTTAATCTCCCTCAGATACTCATCTGCCTTCTGGCTCTCTTTCTACACATACAATACACACACACTCATATTACATCGCCATACGGATAAAACAAGTTCATCATTCACTATACAGGAAAAATCAGGCATCTTAAATAATAAAACACTGTCGATATTCATCAAATTCCCACCTCATATTCTTTGTGAGCCTCCAGCAGCAGTGCTCCAGGTGCCATGGAGGCGATCTTAAAGATTTCCTCACAGGCAGCTAGAAAAACAACACGTAAAATGTTTGTGTATCATTTGATATGTCTGTAGATGTGTGTTTCAGGAAGTGTGTGTGTGTTTCGAACCTGGCACCTCCTGCAACAGTTCATGATTTGTGGCATTGACAATTCGAACACCGTCCAGCTCTGGGACCAGAACCGAGTCATCATCGAGGTGGTACGGAATGGTGTCTTTACACTCTCCTACAACCAGCAGGTATCGATCCCACATGATCACCACTGAGGGCTGCTGACTCTTAGGCCTGCGACACCTACAGAGAAAGGAGAGGAAGATTGAAGAAAAAATGACTTTCTCCACAGTGTATCTGAAGTTGCGGCCCGGGAAAACTCTTCACGTTCTATCATTTTCTACATTTCATACGATATATACACCGAACAGGCATAACATTATGACCACCTGTCTAATATTGTGTTGGTCCTCCTTTTTGCTGCCAAAACTGCCCTGACCTGTCAAGGCATGGACTTCACTTAAGTTGTGCTGTGGTATCTGGCACCAAGATGTTAGCAGCAGATCCTTTAAAGACTTCTAGGACACTTTTAATAGATACTGACCACTGCAGACTGGGAACACTCCACAAGAGCTGCAGTTATGGAGATGCTCTGATCCGGTCATCACAATTTGGTTCTTTGTCAAACTCGCTCAAATCCTTGTCCATTTTTCCTGCTTCTAACACATCAACTCTGAGGACAAAATGTTGATTTGCTGCCTAATATATCCCACCCACTAACAAGTGCCATGATGAGGAGATCATCAGTCTTATTCACTTTACCTGGCATTGGTCATAATGTTATGCCTGATCAGTGTAAACAGTAATTCTGAACTGACTGAAACATGCATATCAGCAACACATTATGTAATATTTTTTTTAATGCACCTACCATGCCATCTGTCTGGGTGGATTTCTGACTTTGGTCTCTACTTCACTGAGTTTTTCCTGCACACACAAAATGTTAAGTCAGTTTTCTTGACTTTACGGCAACGTAAAGCGATGGCTGGACCGCGTGACGCTGTATGACGCCACCTTGAAGTAATAAAAGTGACTGGTCACCTGGTGGCGTCAACATGAGGTAAGAGGATTCAAGGTTGTATTGACTTCTTTCAGTTTTATTTGTAATCCAGGTCTGTTATATGTGATACATACCCTCAGGTTGGTGGAGCCCATCCACACGTGACCCGAGTCAGTAAACAGTGCCAGGTACTTATAGCTGAATGACACACACATGTGTACTATACTGGTGGCCTGAGGAGAGAGACCTGGAGGGCTCTGAAATACACAAACACACCCACAATGGTCCTGGTCACTACATATACATGCAGTGATTAATATATTTACTATAAACTGATGTGTGTGGGTGTGTGTGTGTGTGTAGCAGCTTCTCACCACTGCAGTGCAAGTCCCGTAGTCCAGAATAAAAAGATCAGCACCGTTTGCCACCAGCACTTTACTCTGTCTATCCTGGGTAAGCACTGCCCAGCAGGATGGCGCCCCCTGGAGACCTGGAGTTTGACAATAAACAGCATTCAAACACGAAGACGCACAGACACTGAAGATAAGGGAAAAAAGATACAACAAGGCACTCACCTGGTACCTCAGGCAACCTCCTGAGCTTCAGATCATCGATGTTTGTTGCCAGAGTAAACCGGGATGCTCCTGTTACTATGGCAACTCCAGTTCCATACGGCGAATGGAAGACCTTGGCCTCCACAACCTGGCTCTGTCCCACCTCCTATTTCCAGAGAGAATCGTCACATGAGTGACGTCTTAATTAAAGCTCGGACCTGATGGACTAATAAGTGTGTAATCATCCTAAGAGTGTGTGGTGTGCGTGTCTGCAGAGCTGCTCACGTTGCCCATGCTGAAGTGTCTCTTGAAACCGCCAAAGAGGTCGTAGACGAGAACAGTGCCATCTTCCTGAATGCACAGGAGATCGTCACACACCGTCCAGCCCAGCTGTTTCACCACACCGCTTTTCCACTGCGCAGAGACAAACACGTTAATCATGCCCGTTCCTGCAAAAAGAGGAACACGCTCTCACTTCACACGGGTGTTTACCAGAAAGCTGGTGAGAGTTCCTCCAGAAGCAGAATAGATCTCTAACTGGGGTCGAGCGCTGGGAGAGCGGCGCTGAGGCTCCCTCAGAAGAGCTGAGACACAACAACAGGTCTAAGAGTTAATTATATCTGGGAAATAATGTTCAATGAATTTTTTGGATGCATCACGAGTTTCTCAAACATCATAAACTGATCTTTTACACATTCTTATACATCATTTAAACTGCGCATTAAGAGGCATGAATAAAATCAGCAATCTCCATGTGATGCATAGACATTCTCAACAGCATATTAACTATTCCCTTTTTCTACCCATCCCAAGGCATCTGGAGATCGTGCCAGCTCCAGTAGACAGAGGCCAACCCTGCGAGGATCCTGAGGCATCCAGAGATGGACCAGCTCCAGTTGGATTCTGCTTCATGAGGATTTGGGTATTCAAAGCAACAATGCTAACTCTATGTGGACTTTGAGGACGACGACAACCTCCTGATTAATACACACACTAACCTTCTACATATGCTGTATCTGCATCACACAACTGGCTGCACATGTCTACAGAAAGGACATTGTTCATAATCACACTCTCCGGTGTTTATAATAATTTATAAATCACACTCTCTGGTGTCACCCAAATGAGGATGAGGATCCCGTTTGAGTCTGGTTCCTCTCAAGGTTTCTTCCTCATACCATCTAAGGGAGTTTTTTCCTCGCCACAGTCGCTTCAGGCTTGTTCACTAGGGATGATTTTGTCTAACATCTAGGCCTTTTGTACTATGTTTTTTGTTTCTGATGTTCTGTAAAGCTGCTTTGAGTGCAAAATAAATAAATCATAAAAATAAAGAGAAGCAGCTTGTGTGTCTGCGACTTACCGATCGGTCCGCCATATGGAGCTGCAGCTATTAAACAATCTCTGAGACCGTCCTTCAGATTCCAGCCCATCTCATACAGCTCAGTCTTCCTGTTTAGTGCAAGAAACAAAATTGAACATTGACACATTTCTACATTTAAGAAGAGGAATACAAATAGTTACAAAGATAAATAATTTACAAAAATCAACAAGATTGTGTGTGTGTAGACTACAAATACAGAATAGCATACCAACATTGGGAAACAGATCATTTATATAAAATCAGAAATAAAATAAAATGCACAATAATGTCAACATCTGGAGCAGAGTTTCCATGCTTTCTTGATCTATGAGGTCATTAATATTTGCATAGAAAAAAGTATTCAGTATTCAGTTATAAAAGCGCATTGCTGTCGAGGAAAAATACATCATCATCATCATCATCATCTCAAAAACATCTTGTTATTATGAGAAAACATCACTAGTGGGAGAAACCAGACCATTTATACCGCTTTTATACATCCATCCATCCATTTTCTATACCCGCTATATTCCTAATTAGGGTCACAGGGATCTGCTGGAGCCTATCCCAGCACACAATGGGTGAAAGGCAGGGGTACACCCTGGACAGGTCACCAGTCCATCAAAGGGCCACACATATAGATAGACAACCACACACACTCACTCACTCCTAAGGGCAATTTAGAATTACCAATCAACCTAATGTACATGTTTTTGGACTGTGGGAGGAAACCAGAGTAAACCCACGGGGACGGGGACAACATGGAAACTCACACAGAAAGGCCCCTGCCTGTTCGAACCCGGGATTCGGACCTAGGACCGTCTTGCTGTGAGGTGACAGTGCTAACCACTGAGCCAGACATCCCTAGAGGTTTTTCATTAAACATCTCTTGACTTTGTATCATCTATTATGAGACAGACATGCTTTTATACATATTTATCTCATAATAGTCAAGAGATGTTTAATGCAAAGACCTCTAGGGATGTCTGCTTTCTTTTATTTATCACTTAAATATATGTACAGAATAATGATCCAGTGAAATACTGTATAAAGTCTGATAACACCCTACCCCCCCCCCTTGATCGTGACGTCATCGAGCCGGTCACATGACCTCTCGGTCTCCCATGACTTGCTGAACGAATTCGCACAGATATTCAGCAGGAAAATTTCCCAAATCTTTTGCTTTTCTTAACACAACCCTGCCAGGCGTAGCTTTTGTATTTCATGAACTTTAATTCGTCGCAATTAACGATTGCTAATCTGCTTTAAACTAGCCGTGGAGACTCCAGCCTCTGTGCTGTTAGTTACCTGTAAAAATTCTCTCCAAGAGGATTCCAATTGGCCGTGACGAAAGCCATGTTTCCTCTTCTATTCCTGAGCAAATCAGGATAATTCTCTTGTCAGATCGTGCCTTTTATGATGCTTGTTTAGGGGAATTTGTTGTTCAGTTCCTCCTCCATTATATGTTTTTCTTCCTCCTCTTCTTCGCCAGGCTTGATGTCATGCATTATGACACTGCGCGTGCCTGCGCCCTCTGCTGGACGGATCAGGGAATCGCGTGAATTTTAATAAACAAATTGTCCTAAAGCAGGTTTAACATAAATAGAAATGTTGATTTAGATCCTTAATGAGCAAAACAAGAGGCCAAAACAGCAACTGTAACATAAATTTATTTACACATATAGGGTAACCTCATAGTGCCATTATTTATTATTTAGTAGGAAAGACGAAAAAATCCACAGTTTCACACTTACAGCCAGAATGTCAAGCTCGGAATGTCAGGGAAATTGTCTAAACATAAATATCTTCAAATCAGTGTCATGCAAACAGATAGACTGTCCAGTAAAAAAGTCAGCAAGGCCCCCGACCCACCCTGCTCCAGGGGCACTGCATCATGGCTGATCCTGCGCTCTGACCCCATGGGATGGGACATGTGATGAAAGAATGTATGTGGGACAAATAAAGACAACTTAAAAACTAAAGAAATGTATTCTGCATATGTATGAATATGTACAATATATTGGCAAAAGTTTTGGGACACGCCTCTGAATCATCAAATTCAGGTGTTTCGACCACTTCCATGGCCACAGGTCTATAAAATCAAGCACCCAGGCATGCAGACTGCTTCTACATATATTTGGGAAAAAATGGGTCGCTCTCAGGAGCTCAGTGAATTGAAGCCAGGATCGATTGCCACCTGTACAATAAGTCCATTTGAGAAATCTCCTCACTACTAAAAATATTCCACGTTGAACTGGTAGTGGTGTTATAACAAAGTGGAAGCAGTTGGGAACAACAGCGACTCAGATACAAAGTGGTAGGCCAGGTAAAATCACAGAGCGGGGTCAGGGCATGCTGAGGAGCACAGTGCACAAAAGTCAGCAACTTTCTGCAGAGTCCATAGTTACAGAGCTCCAAACTTGGTGTGGCCTTCAGATTAGCTCAAGAACAAGGCGTGGAATGAGTTTTCATGGCCGAGGAGCTGCATCCGAGCTTTACATCACCAAGTGCAATGCAAAGCGTCTGATGCAGTGGTGTAAAGTGTGCCACCACTGGACTTCAGAGCAGTGGAGACGTGTTCTCTGGAGTGACCAATCAAGCATCTCTGCCTGGTAATCTGATGGACAGGTCTGGGTTTGGTGGTTGCCAGAAGAAAGATACTTGCTTGAGTTCATTGTATAGTGTGAGGTTGTTTTTCAGGGGTTGGACTCAGCCCCTTAGTTCCAGTGAAAGGAAATCTTAATGCTTCAGCTTTATACCAAGACATTTTGGACAATTTTATGCTTTGTGGGAACAGTTTGGGGATGACCGCTTCCTGTTCCAACATGACTGCACACCAGTGCACAAAGCAAGGTCCATAAAGACATGGATGAGTGAGTTTAGTGTGGAGGAACTTCATAGAGTCCTGACCTCAACCTGATAGCACCTTTGGGATGAATTAGAGCGGAGACTGTGAGCCAGGCCTTCTCGTCCAACATCAGTGCCTGACCTCACAAATGTGCTTCTAGAGGAATGGTCAAAAATTCCCATAAACACACTCCTAAACCTTGTGGAAAGCCTTCCCAGAAGAGTTGGAGCTGTTATAGCTGTAAAGGGGCGGAGCCAACTCCATATTACACTCATGTGCATGTAAAGACAGACGTCCCAAAACTTTTGGCAATATAGTTTTAATTAACAATTTATTTTAGCTTTAGAAGCTTTCGGCAATATAAGTGTACATTACTCCAGTCTGAGTTTGTAATTATCTAACTATGTTCCCCTTGCCTCTCAATACTACACAATTAAAAGAAATGTTAATCCTGCTTAATATTTATGTTGTAGAGCATAAAATTAAAATAATGATAACGTTGTTTTCCTGCAAACAGACAAAACATTCATTTTCCCGCCTTGGGAAAAAAATGGACGAGTCCATTCTCGCATCCAAATGGGGGAAATAAATATGCGCATTAATACTTTTTCTGTTGTAAATACGAATACATTTGACTTATTTTCGTTTATTAACTCGTTTTTGACTCGAGCTGAATGCTTATTGCACTTTATTGCACTTCGACCCCTTTTCTTGTTAAATGTAAAGATCTCAACGGAATTTTTTCCCTCCTCGAGTCTTTTTTCCGCGAGTTTTATACAGAAAAGTGTGCATGAGAAAGTCTGATTTTCTTCTTCGATCGAGTGTCTTATGGTAGATGTTCATATTTCATATATTAAGGGTTTGTTTTATTTTCTTTTTTGCTTTCAAACGTCGACCCACGTCAAGCCTGTGAGAGATGGAGAGCGAGACAGGAGTAAGTCCCAGGCAGCGCTAAGCTAACCTAACCAGCAGATATCTAACGGTCTATATCGCCGTCTGGTTAATTAACCGTTAGATTTAAACATTTAAATGTATGTAGGTGTGTATATATTGCTTGCGCGTGCGCGACCGCTACTTTGTGATCAGTCAGTAATAATTATAGTAAAAGTCCAGCATGCTAGCTAGCTAGCTTCATTCATGGCAAAGGGGTATAATGTCTTCTCGGATAAAGTGCTCGTTTTCGCTCGTTTTTTAAAATGACTACATTGTTGTGTAAGTGTGTGCAATTACGTGTAAATATATCTTTAAAAAAATAATAAAAACTCTGATTTCAGAAATGCCGAGGCTGTACAGCCTTTAGACGAGGCTGAGGTGATTCAAACAGGAATTCGGTGTGGGTTTTTTCGGTATAAAGTATTATTATATCGAAGAATCATATTTATAGTAAACATTTATTTTTGTAAGTAACAATAACAAACTCAATCCTAACTTTTTTTTTATCGTGATTTGTGGTTCGAAATATGAGTCGGCTCTTTGAGTCGGCTCTTTTTCAATTGAACGTTGAGAGTCGACTCACACAGGTCTTTTTTATAGTGATTTGTCGTTCGAAACACGAGTCGGCTCTTTTTTTAATTGAACGTTGAGAGTCGACTCACACAGGTCGTCTTTTTTCCAATCGTGATTTGTTGTTCGAAACACGAGTCGGTTCTTGGAGTCGGCACTTTTTTAATTGAACGTTGAGAGCCGACTCACACAGGTCTTTTCTTATTATCGTGATTTGTCGTTCGAAACACGAGTCGGCTCTTAGAGTCGGCTCTTTTTTATTGAACGTTGAGAGTCGACTCACACAGGTGATCCGTAATGAAGCAGGCCATCTGTTATCAGGACCTTTATTGACCCAACCTGTCCTTTATCTGTCCTTTTCTCTCTCATCTTTCCGTCCTCATTATTTAGGATTAGGATTTCTTAATCATAACCAGATATATTTTAGGACTGGCCAGTGAATTTGTGTTTCTCCTCTTTTTGTGTATGATCAGACTCAGACCAGCTCTCCTTCAGTCAGTCCGACACCTCCAGAACTGACCGGTGAGCTCGACCACGCTTCACGCAGTGACACGGTCATCCCAAACCGCATCTTTGTAGGAGGGATTGATCCCAAAGTAAGTCATTTCTTAATCACTGTATACCTTAAAATACGTTTCAATTTGAAGTATGAACTCTTGACAATACAGAGATGTGTTTAATTAAGTTAATGAATTGCTGTGTGTGTGTGTTTAGACTACAGAGAATGATCTTAGGAGGTATTTCTCCCAGTATGGAATGCTTAAGGAAGTGAAGATTGTTACTAATCGTTCAGGAATATCAAAGGGGTAAGATAAACCCAGTGCATTCCCATTGTTTCAGTGTGAGATTTAATCGAATAAAACTGTACATATCTTCTTTTCTTGTTATCTTTCTTTTTGTCGTTATTTTTTCTTTCTTTTAGGTATGCGTTTGTCACCTTTGAGTCTACAGAAGATGCCCAGAAAATTCTCCATGATGCAAGTGTATGTTTTGTGAGAATAAATTGGATATTTAATAAAAAGTTTATAAACTATAAAAATATAAACTGACTCACAATGTACCAATAGTATGTGAGATAAAATAAATGTAAAAAAATATACACATATTTATATTCATCCCAAAGGTGTTCTATCAGGTTGAGGTCAGGACTCAACACAAACCCCATCATCCATGTCTTTATGGACCTTGCTTTGGTCACTGGTGTGCAGTCATGTTGGAACAGGAAGCGGTCATCCCCAAACTGTTCCCACAAAGCAGGAAATTGTCCAAAATGTCTTGGTATGAAGCTGAAGCATTAAGAGTTCCTTTCACTGGAACTAAGGGGCCGAGCCCAACTCCTGAAAAACAACACCTGAACTCAATGATTTGGAGGGGTGTCCCAAAACATTTGGCAAAATAGTGTATTTATTTAGGCTATATCATGGATAGCTTCATATAAGCAATGCAAAATCCGAAATATAAATTTTTATATGTTTGTTACCATGTAAATTGGTTTAACTTGGATGCAACTGGGAATTCTGTGCTTTCTTGTTCTGTTTAAACAAATCACTTAAATATTAGTTCTCTCTCTCACTCTCTCTCTCTGTCTCTCTCTCGCTGTTTCAGGCTGATAAATTGTGTTTTCAAGATCAGAGGCTGAACATCGGACAGGCCATTCGCAGGCAGCAAGTAGCCATGCACTGTACGAATCATTACATGGCATGTGTGTTTGTTTGACAGCGTAGCCAGATCAGAGTGCTGTATGATGTTTGTTTTTAAAGCAGGCGGTTACACCATGGCAAGTCCCAGCGCACATGTGGCTTTCCCAGCACCATTTGGCACCAAGTACCTAACCACGCCCACTGGATACCCCTACACCTACCACAATGGAGTGGCCTACTTTCACAACCCAGAGCCAAATATGCAGCCATCACATTGGCCTGCTGTGAGTTTGACACACACATTACACCCAGGGTAAAATTTATGCGCCCTCATTATACATTTAGCAGCCAAAAATGTTGTAAATGCAAGGATATGTGTTTCCTAATGTGCTGTACAGCTCAGACAGGTAGATTCTGATCAAAATGTCTGTTTTGTGTAAGTGCCGTATTTTGCTGTGTGTGTTTATTAGCCACACACAGCACCCGGATCTCCAGTCATGGTGGCTCACTCTAATCCTCCTTTTTATACTCCACAAGCCTGCCACCAACACCAGGTTAGTGTACACAGTTACATAAACATCAGCATAACGGGCTACATATTTAACTACTTATAGTTGATATCATTATCAGCAAAGAGGAGGATTATGGTTCAATAATGAGAGAAGAAATGCAGTAACTTGTCACTGATCAGTCATTTTTAGTGTGTGTGCATGTGTGTTTTTTCAGTCCTCCATTTCTTCGAACCCGAGTCCTTTGCTATATGTCCACCCTGCTGAGTTGATGTATCATCCAGCGGAGCCGATTGAGAATGGGTGTGTTTGGTCAGCTGTGCCTCTGATGGAAGCTGGTGTTCCTGAGGTAGCAATACACACTTTTCATGATCTTATAGTTCTAGGTATAGGGTGTGTGTGTATGTGTGTGTGTCTGTCTTAAAGTATTAAAGCACATTTCTTTTTGCTGTGTATTGATGAATAATGAATTTCGTGACCCAGTGTAAGAATATACAGTATAGCCTGCATTCAAAAGTGATAGGCATCACAGATAACAAATGGTTAGACAGTGTATATAAAGATATTATTAATGGAAAAAAATTTTTTGTTTGTTGTATTTTTTCCAGGATTCCTGCACGTTTTTACATATTGGAGTGTCCATTTTGGTTAAATTCCCTGTAAGTAAGGACTGATAAGTGCATGATGTTGTTTCTTCTTATCAGGATCAAAAGTTTCAGCCTATAAGACGAGGTTTCTCTCACTCTGGCATCCACCTGAGACCCAGGTACATCCGTGGCCATCATTACGCACACGTGCGTAAAGAATACCGGCCTGATCTTCACACAGCGCCTCTTCCTTCATCCTCACCCAGAGAGGATGCGCCGAAATAGGAGGGCTTGGTCTGTTTCCCCACCTCACTACTCAATACACACCTGTCAATGCGACTAACTGAAACACACACACACACGACCAAACAAACCCCAGATATGATCAGAACTAGCTGCCTATGCATCATCAGCTGTTAATAAATTCCAAGATGTTTTGCGGAAGCAAAGGCAAACACTCTCTCTCTTTCTCTGTTTCTCTGAAATCTCTAACATCTCTCTCTATCTCGCTCCCCCCCCCTCCCTCTTTCTCTTGCCCCATTAGCTCTCATTAGGACATAATTGCAGTAAAATTCACTTTATGTAACATATTAGCATATTTCCATCAACATGATGTCTTTGATCAGTGACAAAGTCCATTGCTTCCTCCAAAGATATTGAGACGTATTCACTGTTTTCGTTGCCAAGATTTGTAATTCTTTTGTACACCCCTGTTTATCTACTTACAGCCAAAAATTTAGAAAAATGCCCAGAAACCAAACATGAAACTAGTTTTGAACCGCTGCACTATTCATTCACGATTTAATTAGGATGGATACAATCAGATATATCAGTTGTAGGTTCTCAAGGAATTTTAATACTTTAAAACACCAAACATGAACCAAATGCATATCATCTGGGTGACACGGCATCACTACGTGCCTCATGGACATTATATAACTGTCTTTATACTTTTATAACCAAAAAAAATGAGGTCCATATGTTCACCATGTACTAGTTTTTAGCAAGTCTCTCATTCACGTGCATTATAACACAGTCATAGTCCTCCTACGATCAGCTTATTCAAGCAGCCACAATTATTTATTCATTTTAACATTTTTCTATCAGTCCCTGTTCACCCCTTAATAAGAAGCACTGTCATTTTCCCACAAAACTAATTTTCTCCATGCAAGTGTTTCTTTGGCTGTTTCTATATATAGTTAAAAAGGGTCTTTATTTACCTTGTTGCTCGTTTACTACAATTTTAACAATTTACTTTGTTCATTTAGCCTAATGTGTGTGTGTACATGTTACTCAGGGCATTTTATGACACTCACTTGTCTGTCACTTGGAAAGTGTCATGTTTGTCTAATATCTGTTTTATTGTTGTCATTTTGTACACACCGAGTGATTTAGGTAGTTCTGGGAAAGAATACATTAAAACATTTTGTATTATTGAATTAATACAAAAGGTATTTAAAAGGGGGTTTGTCGTTTACACGGTTTTGTTTGTTCAGGGAAGTTGAACAATGTGTGGTTTAATGTTTTTATAATGAGACATATGTTTCTGGAAGATTTGTCTTCGAACTGTTTTCCAAAACTGCACTGTTGAAGTCAATAAACGGAACAGATTGCTTTATAAGAGTGAGAAATATCTCAAACACACAAACAGTGGCTCTGTACACTTGTTTATTAGTTATTTATTCACATACTAATGTAAATGATACAGTTTTATAGAAACCAAATGTAACCAAAAAAAAAAAAAAGAGTGGATGATCTTAGCAGTGAATTTTCTAACCTTCAGTTCAGTACGTTAGCAATAACTTAGACAAGAGTAAAGAAAACACAAGCAAAGAAAAGCAAGCAGTCGGTTAAAAACATATGGCGCATGATTATTTAGTTCATGTGCTAACCATAATTTCCCTGCTATATTATTTTTTAAAACGTTATGACACCAAAACGCCCCGGTAGTGTTGCTGTGGCTCGGCCGATGGCAAAGCCGTGTGTGTGGGGGTGGGTTTATCAGCCAGCTGATTTCTTTGAAACTTCTTAAGAATGCAAGAAATTTGGCTTTTCTAAGATCTCATGATGGAGTTTCTTGTTTGAGATGAACACAATGAAGCGAAACAATGTGTCATGTATGAGGCTGTGCCTTTATATAGGTGAGGTACTTTATGTTAGCAATACAACGTGTTAACAGAAGACCTCACTCAAAGAATCCTAACACTGCCCATGATGAATGAAGTTGGCTAGTGGCGTTATGCAAAAATGAGATCCTGTCAAAGGCAACCACTAGCGCTGATCCACAAATGTTAGCATTTTTGCATGAACGTTATATTGTGTGTGTGTGAGCGTGCATCTTCTCAGGCATCACTCTCGGCAGAGCCGGCGTTCTGGACTTCCTCCTCCAGAATGGGCACGATGAGATTGTCCTTCGACATCAGGTTATATTTCATTACAAACCGAGTAAACCGGTGACAGAGGAAGGTCTCGTCCTGGACAGACAGAATAAAAGAAAGAAAATTCATTGAAATTTTTTTTAAACTTAATCCACAAAGGGCCACATGACTGCAGGACAAGCTGATTTCACCCAGATTTATTAATACAACATTTAGTCTGCTGTTTGACATTGACCCGTGGATATTGATGTAGAATTTTGTAGAAGCATTGCTGCATTTACAAGCAAGCTAAACCTTAATGCTTCAGCTTCATACCAAGACATTTTGGACAATTCCATGCTCATCCATGTCTTTATCGACCTTGCTTTGTGCACTGGTGTGCAGTCATGTTGGAACAGGAAGGGGTCATCCCCAAACTGTTCCCACAAAGTTGGGAGCATGCAATTGTCCAAAATATCTTAGTATAAAGCTGAAACATTGAGAGTTCCTTTCACTGTAACTAAGGGGCCGAGCCCAACCCCTGAATTCAATGATTTGGAGAGGTGTCCCAAAACTTTTGACAATATAGTGTGTGTATGTAGTAAGAATGTTTTGTTTCCTCTCAAATATTCAAGGTTTACTAGATGCACATAAAAATCCATTTTGGTATTACAATTTATATTTGAATATATATTACCCTAGGGCAGTAATCCCTGTTCAGTGAAAAGGTAAAGCTGCTCAGCTCACCTCATACTTGTCGAATATCTGGCGGTGGTGAAAGTAAGCGTGGGAGAATATCCTGTAGATGCGGCGGCAGACCGATCCCAGTTTGGCCACAGATGACTCCTTTATGCTCACCCTGAAACATGAAACGTTGCCATTCTGTTCTCAATCATTTAGTTCAGGTCAAGAGAATAAGAAGACAAATACGAATAATAACAATGAGAAGTATACATGCTAAAACAAGTACTCATAGAGGTCTCATTAATATTCTGTATTGAAATGATGTGTTGCTGTTTAAATGCTCACCGGCTGGGAAAATACTTGTTACTGTTCAGAAGACAGGCGGCTCCGTCCAACGTGTGTCTCGTGTAGTCGATTGCAGGACACTGTAGATACAAACACAAGATACTGTCAGACACTTTCCAGCTGGACAATGCTAATTGTGTGAGATATGTCATCGCTCTCTCGTGCCCCCTTATTATCATTGACAACAGACGGTTACTAAGGATCTTATAGGATAGAAAACAACTGAAAAGGAAACAGATTTGAGGATACAAATCACATTTAAATCTACTAAATTATGCATCAGTGACCAAAATACCCTATATTGTCATGTTTTGGGACACCCCTCCAAATCATCGAGTTCAGGTGTTGTTTATCAGCGGTTGGGCTCGGCCCCTTAGTTCCAGTGAAAAGAACTCTTAATGCTTCAGCTTTATACCAAGACATTTTGGACAATTTCATGCTTTGTGGGAACAGTTTGGGGATGACCCCCTTCCTGTTCCAACATGACTGCACACCAGTACACAAAGCAAGCTCCATAAAGACATGGATGAAAGAGTTTGGTGTGGATGAACTTGACTAGCCTGCACAGAGTCCTGACCTCAACCCCATAGAACACCTTTGGGATGAATTAGAGCGGAGACTGTGAGTCAGACCTTCTCGTCCAACATCAGTGCCTGACCTCACAAATGCACTTCTAGTGGAACGGTCAAAAATTCCCATAAACACACTCCTAAACCTTGTGGAAAGCCTTCCCAGAAGAGTTGAAGCTGTTATAACGGCAAAGGGCAGGCCAACTCCATATTACATTCATGTGCATGTAAAGACAGACGTCCCAAAACTTTTGGCAATATAGTTTATTTATTCTAGCTTTAGAAGCTTTCGTTATCACCTTCTGTGGTTTATATGATATTAATACAGTTGGATCACAATGTCTGATACGTAACAATGAAAAAAAAAATATATAAATCTTATGAGAGATCAGAATTTGATTAAAATGTCTAAAGGAATTTGACGCATGCCTTACCTCTTTAGGGGTTTTATGTGCAGCACACAGAAAGATCCACTGCTCTGTAGCGGTCATCTGTGTACATGTGTCAGGTTGGCATTCTCCCTGAATGAATGGACACACACAACAGAGAAGTTTTTAAGCTCTTTTTCTGCAACTAAATTCCATCATGACATTTAAAGTGTACAGCCGTGTGTGAAGGATTTTTACCTGTAATTTAACAGCAAGGCCATTCAGTTCCAGACAAAACTGTCTATAATGAATAGAACACAATGAAATCAGGACATACAGCCACAAATTCAGTCAGTTTCTACACTGCCATATACAATTAATCTGTGATCAGAAAGAAGTCGGTGCTAAAAACCATAGAAAGCCCTTAGAAAGAGATCAGCGTACCTCAGGTGCTCGTATTTCCAAACGCCCTCGTCCTGGCCCTCGGGAGGTTCCAGGATCTTGTCGATGTTGGCGCAGTCTGAGCGGATGTTCTGCTGGATGTACTGCAGAGAAAGAGAGATTTTGTTCATTTTTCACAATGACTCCAGTTCAGAATTTCAATATTTTATGTCCTTATGTATTTCTCGGTTTATGCCTCATACAGGTTTGAGCGAACATTTAAAGCATAATGCTCACCTGCTGCACTGCCAGAGTGCTGTCCATCTCCTCAAATGACTCATCAGGCCAACTGTAAAAATCCTGCCAACAAATCCATAGTTACTTACACTGATCAGGCATAACATTATGAGCAGTGACAGGTGAAGTGAATAACACTGATTATCTCCTCATCATGGCTCCTTTTAGTGGGTGGGATATATTAGGCAGCAAGTGAACATTTTGTCTTCAAAGTTGATGTGTTAGAAGCAGGAAAAACGGGCAAGCGTAAGGATGTGAGCGAGTTTGACAAGGACCAAATTGTGATGGCTAGACCACTGGATCAGAGCATCTTCAAAACTGCAGCTCTTGTGGGGTGTTCCCGGTCTGTAGTGGTCAGTATCTATCAAAAGTGGCCCAAGGAAGGAACAGTGGTGAACCGGCCACAGGGTCATGGGCGGCCAAGGCTCATTGATGCACGTGGGAAGCCAGACAATTATCCATTTCTGAGTAGGTAAAATCTCTCTTTCAGTTTATAATGACAATGCAATGACAAATACTGACAGTAGGTCTCATTTATCAAGCTGGACACCAATTTGTGCATTCGTTCACAAATCACCCATATGAGAGTTTACACTAAAGTTTATATTTGTGAAAATCCTGTAAATTGGGGGGGGGATATTCTAGTTCACTAAAAGAAATTTTGTGAAAAACGGTTGTTTTATATCATTTGCATTAATCACAGCACTAATAACCACATAAAATTAAAATAAGTAAAAAGAAACATTCAATTTCATGGACAAAAATAAATCTCACCATAAAAACAGAGGCACATAGGCCTTTAATATTGTTATAATATATTTCTCTTGGCATAGCAGGGAGTTCCATGTCTGTCTTTCAGCCTTTACCCCTCATCACTCACTTCTTGCTCACAGCTGTCTGGGCTTTTGACCTTATATGGAGTTCTGTGGGCGTCGCCATATGCAAATGAGCTCTGCTGGGAACACCCTGGTCATCGTACGCATGCGCGTACAAAACTTTTGCAAATCTGGCGTAAATATTTAGTTCAGCTTGTTTTAATCAAATGGGGACAACTATATGAAATTTTATAGAAAAACCTCCAAATTCTAAGAAATTATAATTAGTACATTTGGTCTCGTTTTCATGCCGTGAAAACAAACAAACAAATAAACCATAACATGTTAAAGAGCAGACATAACTGAGTTATTTTATTTATTTGTTTAATATAAAATAATTAACTTCATTTTGTAATGTTGTATCAGCTACATGAACACGATCACGAGGCAGTTAGTGACAACTACAGGTTACAGACATGACACACAGCTAGGTGGCTAACATTAGCCATATAGCTCACTAACACTAGCTTTCTTCCCAAACGTCCTTAAGACAATGTAAGCACTAATCACACGTAAAACTAATGAACTAAAACTGCTCCGGTCAAAGGTCCAGCTCCAGCTGACCACTGTATCTACAAATAGCCAAGCGTCTAGACGGTGAAAATTCACCCCACCTATTTTCCTCATCAAACCCCGCCTCCGCTCAGCTCGGATTGGTTTAAATTTCACATCTCGCCTTCTGATTGGACCAGCTAGGTAGGTCGGAATACGGGTGTGAAAAGGAAAAGAATAACAGGGTGTCCGCTGTTCAGAAGAAGCTAGTTAGCCCACTTAGCTATCTGGCTTTTCGTCAACGCAACGTTGTTGTTTTTCCCGATCTCCACATACCGTATGTTTTATTTAGCGCGTCTGTCGTCACATATGTAAGCATTTACCACACACACTGCAGTACCTTCGCCTTAGTTCCTGGACGGTTCCTCCTCAGGACTGCTGTACCCTCCGCCATGACCATCTCGGCAACGCCAAGGAAGTGACGCACTCGCGTTTACTTCCGCGTTCCATCTCCTGCTGCATGGTTTTGGTTCAATAGAGATTTGTAGAAATGGAAACAAAAATAATTCCATATGAAACATTATTATATAATCAACAAACATATCAGTTGAAATAGTGTAGAATTGAAATAGCACAGAAAACACTTAAGATATATGTTGTTATAGGATAAAAATCTGTATGTATGTATTTGTGTATTCTGTATGTAATAACAGTAATATTAGTAAGTGACTCTTCTATATCTCTGCTCACATCTTTAGATAAATAGAAGAGAGTCTTTGGCGCATAAATTCCTTGCTTCATGGAGCTTGTCTAACTCACACAGACACCTACGCTCACTCGGACCCGTGCCCAATTTCTGGAAACAGGGCCTCATAGTTGAGTAATAATGATGACTTAAAGCTTTCTCAGCTGTAAACACCAAGCCCTTTTGATAGTGGATTATCAGATAAAAGCCTGTTTGATAGATGCTGAAAATAAAAAAGGGGGGAGTGAGCAAGCAATGTGCAGCTGTGTGCCATTTGGGTTGATGATTCAGGACTTTTTTTCTCTATGGCCTGGATCAGAATCTTGGCAGCATCTCAAAAATGGCAAATCCAGTCACAACAACAAAACTGTTGATCCTACAAGCCCATGGCGGCGGTTTATAAAACGGACGAGGCCGACCTTGCTTCACCCGAGGAAAGACTGCACCCCGCAATCAGGATGAGTAAGGTGAGGAAACAGGAGACAGAACAGCTGTAAACATCAGGATTATCATGTGAGAGGGTTAAAAAAATTTTTACAGAAAGATTATTGTTAACTAGCAAAGCATTAAACACGCTCTTGCTCTCACACCATTCTTGGCTGTGCAATGCTTTTAAAAATCCTCAACCTTGATTACATTTGGGTGTAGAGTCTAACAATTGATTATTAAGAATGTTAAAATGGATACTACATTGAGTATTGCGCAATTAACAACAAATCTCTGATGCACTGGGATCGTTACTCATACAATGTTTTTTCTCATTACAGATCATATTTTACGAGGATAAGAACTTTCAGGGCCGCTCATATGAGTGCGAGACCGATTGCCCAGACATGCAGCCCCACTTCACGCGCTGCAACTCTGTTCGAGTGGTCAGCGGATGCTGGGTTCTGTACGAGAAACCCAATTACACGGGATACCAGTACGTACTGACCCGTGGGGAATATCCCGAATACCAACGCTGGATGGGCTACAACGACTCAGTCCGTTCTTGCAGGACCTTCTCTTATGTAAGCGTGTGTTCATGCGTGTTGTTAAGTTTACAGTGCATGTGCTACTTAGCAAGATAAACGAGACTCTTTTATTAGTATAGTATTTCTGCAGTGTGGGACTGAAAAACCTAAAGCTGTACCTTTTGCACCGTTGATGTTTTTCTTCCACTAGGGGAAAGTGAAGGCAGTGAACCTGGAACGTTAATTTAAATATAAATAATCGGACTGTTGTACTTTAGATCAGATTCAAAGTCAGCTAAGTCTCTTTGCCTTGACTAAGAAATCCTTGACAGTATATTATACAGTTTAATATATTATTTCCATGATTGTGTTTGTAATTCATTTAGCTTGTTATTTGATGAAAAAAAAGTTGAAAATGTCAAATTATTATTATTATTTTAATAGATAGATAGATAGATAGATAGATAGATAGATAGATAGATAGATAGATAGATAGATACTTTATTCATCCTAATGGGAAATTTACAACTTCCAGCAGTATCCACAAATATATTAATAAAATAATAAATAAATTTAAATTATAAATATGAATATTATAAAATAATAAATAAATGTATTTATATATAAATAAATACTAGAATTTAAGGGTACAAAATCTAACAAAAAATATAACAAATAAAATATAATAAAATAAGAATACTAGAAATTTAAAGGTACCAGAAATAATAAGGTAATGTGCAAAAACAGGTATGTGCAAAATAAATAAGAGATTTTTGGGTATTGAAACTTTTGCATTAGGTTTAGGTATAAATATAAATCTATTTATTTTAACTTCAATGGAAGCTGTACTTCACCTTTTTTTTATTTTACTACCTTATCAGGTACTAGTTATCAGAATAATGGGTCTATTAAATATAAACCAGTGTATTAGGGAAATATGCAAATTATGTAGATTGTGATCCAACACTGAAAAAGCAGAATACTTTCATTAAGGTCCTGAGATTTGGCTGTAGGTATGAAATAACTCTATTCACTCTGATGTGAAAGTCAATAATAACTATCTTGCATTAGAGCGTAAGATCCCTTTCTTTTTCCATTGCATTTCCTGCTCCAGAACCGCGGAGGGCAGTACTGTATGCGCATCTACGAGCGTCCTGACTTCCAGGGCCAGATGATGGAGTTCAGCGACGACTGCGAGTCCGTGCAAGAGCGTTTCCGCCACAAGGACATCTACTCCTGCAAAGTGATGGACGGCTACTGGACCCTGTACGAGCATCCCAGCTACAGGGGGCGCCAATACTTCATGTCTCCTGGCGAGTACAGGAAGTTCAGCGACTGGGGTGCGGCGTGCGCCACCACCGGCTCCTTCCGCAGGATAACTGAGTTTTAAATGACCAGAGGTCATTTCTGTCCATGTACTAAAACTTCAATAAAAGAGTAGAAATAAGAGCAACAGGACTTGTTTGTGTTTGTGTATGAAAGAAACAGATGTCCAGTCAGTCTCAAGGTGACTTTAGGAGCAGGGTTATATAAAATATATATGAAACCAAA
This sequence comes from Hemibagrus wyckioides, assembly GCF_019097595.1. Taxonomy (NCBI): domain Eukaryota; kingdom Metazoa; phylum Chordata; class Actinopteri; order Siluriformes; family Bagridae; genus Hemibagrus; species Hemibagrus wyckioides. The sequence goes on from NC_080720.1 coordinate 30,629,912, forward strand.
TCTCCCCCCAATTTGTGCCCCATTCCACAACATGAAGCGGCTGAACTTCCCAGTGAAGCCTGTGCACTCATACAAGGAACATCCCTCAAACCCACACATACAATACCGGCATGTATCCCTGCTGCTTTGCATATTTAAGTTGTCTTTATTAGTCACATATACATAACCGGGTGCCAATACTTTTGGAAGCAACTACACTAGGGCTGGAAGTCTGTTATTACAGTGTGTGTATCCTCAGATTTGTGTGTTTATGTGTTTGTGTGTGTATGTGCATGTGTGTGTATATGGTTGTGTGAATGGGTATATGTTTGTGTGAGAGAGTGTGTATATGTTTGTGTGTGTGTGTTTACATGTTTGTGTGTGTATATCCTGAGATTTGTGTGTCTGTGTGTCTGTGTGTGTGTGTCCTGAGATTTGTGTGTTTATGTATTTGTGTGTGTGTGTGTGTGGGTGCATATATGTTTGTGTGTGTATGTGCATGTGTGTGTATGTGTTTGTGTGAGAGAGAGAGAGTGTGTATGTGTGTGTGTGTGTGTGTGTGTCTATGTGTATGTGTTTTTTGTTTGTGTGGGTGTGTGTGTATGTGTGGGTGCATATATGTTTGTGTGTGTGTATGTGCATGTGTGTGTATATGTTTGTGTGTATGTGTATATCCTGAGATTTGTGTGTATGTGTGTCTGTGTGTATGTGTGTCTGTGTTTTTTTGTTTGTGTGTTGGTGTGTGTGTGTATCCTGAGATTTGTGTGTTTATGTATTTGTGTGTGTATATGGTTGTGTGAGTGGGTATATGTTTGTGTGTGTGTGTGTTTGTGTGAGAGAGAGTGTGTATATGTTTGTGTGTGTATATCCTGAGATTTGTGTGTATGTGTGTCTGTGTGTGTGTATCCTGAGATTTGTGTGTATGTGTGTCTGTGTGTGTGTATCCTGAGATTTGTGTGTTTATGTATTTGTGTGTGTGTGTGTGTGTCTATGTGTATGTGTTTTTTGTTTGTTTGTGTGTGTGTGTGTATGTGTGGGTGCATATATGTTTGTGTGTGTGTATGTGCATGTGTGTATGTGTTTCTGTGAGAGAGAGTGTGTATATGTTTGTGTGTATGTGTATATCCTGAGATTTGTTTGTATGTGTATGTGTGTCTGTGTTTTTTTGTTTGTGTGTTGGTGTGTGTGTGTATCCTGAGATTTGTGTGTTTATGTATTTGTGTGTGTATGTGCATGTGTGTGTATATGGTTGTGTGAGTGGGTATATGTTTGTGTGTGTGTGTGTGTTTGTGTGAGAGAGAGTGTGTATATGTTTGTGTGTGTGTGTGTTTGTGTGAGAGAGTGTGTATATGTTTGTGTGTGTGTATATGTTTGTGTGTGTATATCCTGAGATTTGTGTGTCTGTGTGTGTCTGTGTGTGTGTATCCTGAGATTTGTGTGTTTATGTATTTGTGTGTATGTGTGTGTGTGTGTGTGTGTCTATGTGTATGTGTTTTTTGTTTGTTTGTGTGTGTGTATGTGTGGGTGCATATATGTTTGTGTGTGTGTATGTGCATGTGTGTATGTGTTTCTGTGAGAGAGAGTGTGTATATGTTTGTGTGTATGTGTATATCCTGAGATTTGTTTGTATGTGTATGTGTGTCTGTGTTTTTTTGTTTGTGTGTTGGTGTGTGTGTGTATCCTGAGATTTGTGTGTTTATGTATTTGTGTGTGTATGTGCATGTGTATATGGTTGTGTGAGTGGGTATATGTTTGTGTGTGTGTGTGTGTGTGTGTTTGTGTGAGAGAGAGTGTGTATATGTTTGTGTGTGTGTGTTTGTGTGAGAGAGTGTGTATATGTTTGTGTGTGTGTGTATATGTTTGTGTGTGTATATCCTGAGATTTGTGTGTATGTGTGTGTCTGTGTGTGTATCCTGAGATTTGTGTGTTTATGTATTTGTGTGTGTATGTGCATGTGTGTGTATATGGTTGTGTGAGTGGGTATATGTTTGTGTGTGTTTGTGTGAGAGAGAGTGTGTATATGTTTGTGTGTGTATATCCTGAGATTTGTGTGTATGTGTGTGTCTGTGTGTGTGTATCCTGAGATTTGTGTGTTTATGTATTTGTGTGTGTGTGTCTGTGTGTGTGTATCCTGAGATTTGTGTGTTTATGTATTTGTGTGTGTGTGTCTGTGTGTGTGTATCCTGAGATTTGTGTGTTTATGTATTTGTGTGTGTGTGTCTGTGTGTGTGTATCCTGAGATTTGTGTGTTTATGTATTTGTGTGTGTGTGTGTGTGTATGTGTGGGTGCATATACACTATATTGCCAAAAGTATTTGCTCACCTGCCTTGACTCGCATATGAACTTAAGTGACATCCCATTCCTAATCCATAGGGTTCAATATGACGTCGGTCCACCCTTTGCAGCTATAACAGCTTCAACTCTTCTGGGAAGGCTGTCCACAAGGTTAAGGAGTGTGTTTATGGGAATTTTTGACCATTCTTCCAGAAGCGCATTTGTGAGGTCACACACCGATGTTGGACGAGAAGGCCTGGCTCTCAGTCTCCGCTCTAATTCATCCCAAAGGTGTTCTATCGGGTTGAGGTCAGGACTCTGTGCAGGCCAGTCAAGTTCCTCCACACCAGACTCTGTCATCCATGTCTTTATGGACCTTGCTTTGGTCACTGGTGCACAGTCATGTTGGAAGAGGAAGGGGCCAGCTCCAAACTGTTCCCACAAAGTTGGGAGCATGGAATTGTCCAAAATGTCTTGGTATGCTGAAGCATTCAGAGTTCCTTTCACTGGAACTAAGGGGCCAAGCCCAGCTCCTGAAAAACAACCCCACACCATACCCCCCCCCCCCCCCCCCCCACCAAACTTTACACTTGGCACAATGCAGTCAGACAAGTACCGTTCTCCTGGCAACCGCCAAACCCAGACTCGTCCATCAGATTGCCAGATGGAGAAGCGCGATTCGTCACTCCAGAGAACGCGTCTCCACTGCTCTAGAGTCCAGTGGCAGCGTGCTTTACACCACTGCATCCGACGCTTTGCATTGCACTTGGTGATGTATGGCTTGGATGCAGCTGCTCGGCCATGGAAACCCATTCCATGAAGCTCTCTGCGCACTGTTCTTGAGCTAATCTGAAGGCCACATGAAGTTTGGAGGTCTGTAGCGATTGACTCTGCAGAAAGTTGGTGACCTCTTCGCACTATGCGCCTCAGCATCCGCTGACCCCGCTCCGTCAGTTTACATGGCCTACCACTTCGTGGCTGAGTTGCTGTCGTTCCCAAACACTTCCACGTTCTTATAATACAGCTGACAGTTGACTGTGGAATATTTAGGAGCGAGGAAATTTCACGACTGGATTTGTTGCACAGGTGGCATCCTATCACAGTTCCACGCTGGAATTCACTGAGCTCCTGAGAGCGACCCATTCTTTCACAAATGTTTGTAAAAACAGTCTGCATGCCTAGATGCTTGATTTTATACACCTGTGGCCATGGCAGTGATTGGAACACCTGATTCTGATTATTTGGATGGGTGAGCGAATACTTTTGGCAATATAGTGTATGTTTGTGTGAGAGAGAGAGTGTGTATATGTGTGTGTGTGTATGTGTGTGTGTATATCCTGAGATTTGTGTGTATGTGTGTGTCTGTGTGTGTGTATCCTGAGATTTGTGTGTTTATGTATTTGTGTGTGTGTGTGTGTATGTGTGGGTGCATATATGTTTGTGTGAGAGAGAGAGTGTGTATATGTGTGTGTGTGTGTGTGTGTGTATATCCTGAGATTTGTGTGTATGTGTGTGTGTCTATGTGTATGTGTTTTTTGTTTGGGTGTGCGTGTGTGGGTGTGTGGGTGTGTGTATGTGTGGGTGTATATTCAAGATTCAAGATTCAAGAAGCTTTATTGTCATTTCAACCACATATAGCTGACGCAGTACATAGTGAAATGAAACAACGTTTCTCCGGGACCTGGTGCTACAGAAACATACAACAGCAAAGAGTTCAACACAAAACAACACCACAGAGCTAGGACAGAAGTTTGTCTTAGCCACGTAAAGTGCACAGTGTGCAGCTAGGTGCAAACAGAGCATAGACAAGACAGTGCAAAAGACAATAAATACAAGAAAGACAACACAAAAGAACACAGGACACTTAGCGCCGAAAAGAAAGAAAAGAACATGTGTAATGAAATATAAGTGAAGTAAAATAAGATCAAATGAAATGATGTAAAAAAAAATATTGTGCAAAAGTACAACAGCAGCGGTTGAGGTAGTGCAAATAGAAATAAACATAAATCTAACTATAGCAGCGGAGGTAGAGGTAGTGTAATAAGTAATGAACAATATAAATTATGTGTGCGTGTGTGTGTGCGTCCACACAGTCAAGAGAGAGAGTGTGTGTGTATATGTGTGTGAGAGAGACAGAGAGTTGTATACAGTTCAGTCCTGAGTGAGAGTGCGTGTGTGTGTGTGTGTGTGTGTGTGTGTGAGAGAGAGTGTAGAACAGTTCAGTCCAGGGCGTTGAGGAGCCTGATGGCTTGAGGAAAGAACCTGTTACACAGTCTGTTACACACCTCTTTCCAGTTGGCAGGAGGGTGAAGAGTGTGTGTGAGGGGTGTGTGGGGTCAGCCACAATGCTGTTAGCTTTGCGGATGCAGCGTGCGGTGTAAATGTCCGTGACAGAGGGGAGAGAGACTCCAATGATCTTTTCAGCTGTCCTCACTATCCGCTGAAGGGTCTTGTGATCCGAGACGGTGCAGTTCCCAAACCAGGCAGTGATGCAGCTGCTCAGGACGCTCTCGATGGTCCCTCTGTAGAACACAGTCAGGATGAGGGAAGGGAGATGGGCTTTCCTCAGCCTCCTCAGGAAGTAGAGGCACTGCTGGGCTTTCTTGGTGATGGAGCTGGTGTTGAGTGACCAGGTGAAGTTCTCCGCCAGATGGACACCAAGGAATTTGGTGCTCTTGACGATCTCCACCGAGGATCCGTCGATGAACAGCGGAGAATGGTCACTCTGTGACTCTGTGACAATGCTCTCCTGAAGTCAACAACCATCTCTTTAGTCTTGTCGACGTTCAGGGAGAGGTTGTTGGCTCTGCACCAGGCTGTTAGATACTGCACCTCCTCTCTGTATGCTGACTCGTCGTTCTTACTGATGAGACCCACCACGGTCGTGTCATCGGCGAACTTGACGATGTGGTTGGAGCTGTGCATTGCTGCACAGTCGTGAGTCAGCAGAGTGAACAGCAATGGACTGAGCACACAGCCCTGCGGAGCTCCAGTGCTCAGTGTGGTATATGTTTGTGTGTGTATGTGCATGTGTGTATGTGTTTGTGTGAGAGAGAGAATGTATATGTTTGTGTGTATGTGTATATCCTGAGATTTGTGTGTATGTGTGTCTGTGTGTATGTGTGTCTGTGTATGTGTTTTTTTGTTTGTGTGTTGTGTGTGTGTATCCTGAGATTTGTGTGTTTATGTATTTGTGTGTGTGTGTGTTTTTGTGTGTTCAAGTCTGTGTGTGTGTGTATGTGTGTTTGTGTTTGTGTGTGCAAGTTTGTGTGTGTGTGCGTGTGTGAGTGTGTGTATCCTTAGATTTGTCTGTTTATCTGGACATTTAACTGAACACACACTGGGAGCAGAGTGAGTGAGCATGCGGAATGATTCACTGCACATTCTCCATGTCAGCAAATCTCTCTGCCTTTTCACAACACACACACACACACACACAGCCAAAAGACTCCATGCTAATAATGATAAATGATGTGATAATGAGCCTGGCACTCTTACCACACAGTAATAATAATAATAATAATAACAATAATCATCAGCTTAATGAACCTGTTCAGCAGCACTCAGCTCATCACAGACAATTACGAGTGAGTCATAATCATCAAAACCAACAGCAATGATGTTATGAGGAACAATCAAGGCCTTTTTTAGAGCTAGACATCATGTAACTTTACACGTTAGTGTTAAAGTGTGTGTTTTATTTGTACAGAAATATGCCAGTCAAGGGTAGTACGGTGGCTCAGCGGTTAGCACTGTTGCCTCACAGCAAGAAGGGCCCTGGTGTGAATCCCGGGTTTGAACGCGTGGCGTTTGCATGTTCTCCCTGTGCCTGTGTGGGTTTACTCTGGGTACTCCAGTTTCCTCCCACAGTCCAAAAACATTGGTAATTCTAAATTGCCCATGTGTGTGGTTGTCTGTCTATTTGTGATGGACTGGTGACCTGTCCAGGGTGTACTCCTGCCTTTTGCCCAATGTGTGCTGGGATAGGCTCCAGCAGATCCCTGTGACCCTAATTAGGAATAAAATGGATGGATGGATATTCCAGTCACATCAGAAAAGATCCCAGTGTATCACTGAACAGAAATGCTTGATCTTTTCCAAATCATGAATTGTTATAATGGTGCTGTAAATACAGATGTTGCTGATGTTGATCAGTTGAATCACACTGAAAACCAATCTGGAAAACCTCTTAAGACAAAGCAGATTAAACAAACCCAGAGTTCTTATCCTTTCATTACGCAACATTAGACTCGTCTGTAGTAAAAAAAAAATGGAGTGGTTTGTTTATCTGAAAAGAAGCTCTGAAATGATCACCAGGGTATTTGAATGATGTGCGTTCATTACAACACACACACACACACACACACAGTAAAAAATTACTCCACCAAAATTCTTACAGATGTTGTACAATATCTGCTATGATATCAGGGTTTCTGTATCCTGTCATGGATATGTGATCCATCTGGAGTTCATTTGTGAATGATGACGTAGAAAAGTATCCCTGAGTTACAGAGTACTAACTACTTAGTCCTGGGGATGTGGTGAAGGTGTTGGATTATTGATGGGAAAGTTGTTGAAGAGTTTGAATCCCTGATTCACTAAAAGCTGCAGCTGTGGGGCCCCTGATCAAGGCCCTTAACTCTAAATCTTCTCTCAATCAAATCAATTCTAATTACTAATAATTAATGAGTATCGAAGTGATTTCGTCCAAATCAAACCAAGTAACAGGAAAGGTGTAAAAGTTTATTGCTTTCTACAAATTGCATGATAAGATATGTTTTAATATAAATTATTTGTTGAGACATAAAATGCATTTGAAGATGCACTATATTGCCAAACGTTTGGGGATTCAGGGGGTTTGGGCTCGGCCCCTTAGTTTCAGTGAAAGCTTAATGCTTCAGCTTTATACCAAGACATTTTGGACAATTTCATGCTTTGTGGGAACAGTTTGGGGATGACCCCTTCCTGTTCCAACATGACTGCACAACAGTGTACAAAACAAGGTCCATAAAGACATGGATGAGTGAGTTTGCTGTGGAGGAACTTGACTGGCCTGCACAGAGTCCTGATAGAACACCTTTGGGATGAATTAGAGATTGGGAGACTGCAACCTCCTCGTCCAACATCAGTGCCTGACCTCACAAATGCACTTCTAGAGGAATTCCCATAAACACACTCCTAAACCTTGTGGAAAGCCTTCCCAGAAGAGTTAAAGCTGTTATAGCTGCAAAAGGGGTGGAGCCAACTCCATATTACATTCATGCGCATGTAAAGGCAGACGTCCCAGTTTTGGTCTGGCTCGCAGTCTGCGCTCTAATTCATCCCAAATGTGTTCTATGGGGTTGAGGTCAGGACTCTGTGCAGGCTAGTCAAGTTCCTCCACAACAAACTCACCCATCTTTATCTTTATAGACCTTGCTTTGTGCACTGGTGCTCATGAAATTGTCCAAAATGTCTTGGTATGCTGAAGCATTCAGAGTTCCTCTCACTGGAACTAAGGGGCTGAGCCTAACCCCTGAAAAACAACTCCTGAATTCCATGATTTGGAGAGCCGTCCCAAAACTTTTGCCTATATAGTGTATGAAGATTTAGGGAAAATGCAGCAGTCATGGCTGCCGATGATATTAGATACAAAGGATGAAATCTCTAATCTATAGAGAATGAAAGTGTATAGAGTCTATAGCCTGAGCTAGAAAGAAATCAGCCTCAAGCCTCGATCATGTCTCGCTTCTTCGTTTCATTATTTATTAATTATTATTAATAATATTTCTTGCTTGCCCCAAGTGCATTAAGACTTCCATTATACTTCCATTTAAAGCAGGATATGGCTTCATTTCCCACTAATTGAAGCCGTGTCGATGTAGGACTCAACCATACAGAACAAATACGCTGAATAAACATGAGGATAAAATACAGTGGAGTATTTCTTTAATGAGTATTTCTTTTTTTTGTCATGATGTGTGATTAAAGAATAATAGCACCATGTCAGTATATATTCAGCACAAAACGTCTATATGAAAGTGCTGGATTAGGGTAAGAGGAAAGGGTGCGACATAAAAATATGACCTAAAAAAAGCAAGTCTATAAACTGTATAAAATCTGTAAGGAAAGATTTCTACACTTATGGGTTAAGAAGAATTAGAAATTCGTTAATACACCGTTTAGAGTTAGCAGCTCTATAGCTTTGTAATGCACAGAAATGAACCAACTTCTGCATGATATTAGGTTTACAACACCAAAAACAGCCATTTAGGACGATTCAGAACAGTCTAAAGAGCTCACAGGGAAAGGTCTTGAAAAATTATATCCGTCAGTGTTTCCAAAGAAACATCACCAGTGTTTGACGTGTCCCAGCTTGAATTGGTACAGATGGATGAATTCGTCGAAAAGGTTGTAATGGAGAGTTCACGTACACACGTGACATGCCGGCTTTTCCGTGGCAGTGTGAAGTCATTTCCACATCCTCAGTGCTAAGAAGTTCTGTGGAAAAGATTCTGAGGGGTGGGGGGTAGGGGGTTAGCTAAAATCTGGCTTGAACATTAGTCCTGTTGCATAACTTTTTCTGGTTTTCTGTCAGCCCACACACACTGTTACAAAGTCCCGGCTGACGTGTACCATAAAAAAAAAAAAAAAAAAGAAGCAGGATGTGAGAAAATAGAACGTTTAAGTGTGCTTTTATCACCCCGTGATGTGAAACATGTGGTAGATAGTGGAGCCTTGCCACCTTTTAGGTCATGTGATAACAAATCCAAGCAGCAGATTATCATGTGTTTAACGAGAAATAACCTCGTCTCTCTCTCTCTCTTTCTCTTTCTCTCTCTCACTCACACACACACATGCACATAAACACAGTTTTAGATCATTAGCAAAGCCTTTGCCACATGACCAAGGACATGAATTACCAATCACACACACACTGATCACACACACACTCATCCACCTATTTTACTATCCTTGTGAGGATCTTACACCTTGATCTAACACTGACCCTAACTCTCTCTCTCTCTCTCTCACACACACACATACCCACACACACAAACACAGTTTCAGGTCAGCAAAGCCTTTACACTCATCCACCTGTTTTATTACACTTGCAAGGACCTTACATTGACATGGAGCCAATGAATTCTGTCCTGCACCTCGATCTAACACTGACCCTAACTCTCTCTCTCTCCCCCTCTCTCTCTCACACACACACACACACAAACACAGTTTCAGGTCAGCAAACATGACCAAGGACATGAATTAACAAACACACTCACACTCATCCACCTATTTTACTATACTTGTGAGGACCTTGCACTGACATGGAACCAATTAATTAATCCTACACCTCCATCTAACACTGACCCTAACTCTCTCTCTCTCTCTCTCTCTCTCACACACACACACACACACACACACAAACACAGTTTCAGGTCAGCAAAGCCTTGACAGCGATGCATCCTCGCCAATATATTAAACACAACAAACACACACACACACACACACACAGACACTCAGAAATAAATAAGGCAGATTTCTAAATTTACTTTACATATCCAGTTTGGAAGCAGGACAATCAGTACACAGGGTTGTTTCTGATAACAACACCAGACTTTTGTACCCTAACCTTCAGCAGCACACAAACAAACCCGAGCAAAGAGAAAGAGAGGATTTCGAGCCAACTTTAAAAAGAACACACTCCCGATCTCTCTCTCTCTGTCTATTATTTCAGTAATGTGTGTGTGTGTGTGTGTGTGTGTGTGATTACTTCACGCTGTCACGCTGAGACGCTTCCCTGAACCGAGAAGCAGAAACACAACAGAAAGCAAAAGAGAAACAAAGTCTGGGGTCAGATGTTGAATTTTGCTTTAAATAAACAACATAACTCCAATTTCAAAAACTATTATTTGACATTTTGGAAATGAAGGATTTGCTCAAAAACTGCTTCAATTTATTTTCAAAACTGGAAATCAATACAGTAAAAATCGAACTAGATTTCTACAGTATTCTGATTTCCAGTCGAATAATTAGAATATCGACAGTGATTAATTATAGATTAATTATTAGAAATTACTTTTCTACAAAAAAATCAGTTTTTGGTATTAAATATTATTATTATTTATATTATCGTTATTTATTTATTTTTTTTTATTTATTTTTTTTTAATCTCCTTTAAGAGATGTGTTTTCCCAAATTCAAAACTAAAATAAAATTAAATAAATTAAAATAAAATAAAATAATAACAAAATAAAATAAATGTATATTATATTAAATTAGATAATATGATATGTAATTATATTAAATTAAAATAATAATAATAAATGTAGAAGAAACGTCTTTAAGTGTCCTGATCATTACGTTGAGCATGGTCAACAGAACTAAAGAATTAATTTCATAATTTTTACAAAAACATTGAGTCTGTTTCCCCACTTCTGCTTTCCTCGTGTTCATTTTCAGTAAACAGATTTACTATTTGATCCTCAATGCAAGGAAACAATCTTCAGTGTAGTAATCACAAGCACACTACAGATAAGCTGAATAGTGATTAAGCTAACACAACAACAACAAAAACAAAAAAGCCTGGTGTATTCCTTTAAGAGATGTGTGTGTGTGTGTGTGTGTGTTGTTCCCCCAAAATCAATGTGGTCAACCTCCTGATCTGGCGAATGTCTTAGTCAGCAGTGTGTGTAGAAGGGAACGTGCTCGAGCTTGCTCACATGGGACCGCAGTGGCGCTAAGATCTTCAGACATGCTCCAACACTTAGCAAGACTTTTCACCACTTTTTCACCTCAGAGGAAATAAAATGTCGGGTTACATAACGATGTGATTATTATAAAGATTAATGCTCTCTTAGTGAAAAAAAAAGTGCAACAAAAGTCACATTCCATGTAAATATAAAGCACTTAATCTGAAAATTGTACTAAGCCGGAAAGATAATAGTGTCAGTGATACAAAGCAGCACTTACAGACCAGGCCTGGTGTTTATGTTTTAGCTTCTCATATACACACTTATTTGCGAATGCTGGTATGAAATCATTCCAGTTTTAACCTGCCTTTTGAACTCGCGCTTTGCACCGGATAAACGTTAGTGAATGAATAAAAATAAAAACAACATGGTCACATTTCATGATGTTTATGGCAGTACAAAGGCTGGGACATTATATTGACTACACAGCGTTGTGTGATTGAAGTTAGTCTATTATTTTTAGGTGAGAATGGATATATAATAGTCTGAGATTAGGCTCAGTAGATTTGGTCGAAGTAATCATTTCCAGAATGGCTGATACCTAAAAACGTTTAAACAAAATAGCATCATATACGGATATCATAAACGTATTCCAAATGTGCGCTTTGTTTCAGCACCATGTATCATCAGCTGCTTTAAAGATTTTAAACCAGTGAGTGTAAAACTTGGCATTCCCTCACTTCGAAAATGATGAAGCAACCAATGTTTAAAGTTATTTATGATTTTTAGATGTGATGTAGACTAATTTCCCTAATTTATTTGTTGCGTGTCAGTGCAAATGATATACCGTTTTTAAACAGTCTAATACACTGATCAGACATACCATTATGACCACCTGTCTAAGATTGGTGTTGGTCCCGCTTTTGCTGTGATGCACTGTGTATTCTGACACCTTTCTATCAGAACCAGCATTAACTTCTTCAGCAATTTGAGCAACAGTAGCTGCTGGATCTGTGGGATCGGATCACACGGGCCAGCCTTCGCTCCTCATGTGCATCAATGAGACTTGACCACCCATGACCCTGTCACCCATTCACCACTGTTCCTTCCTTGGAACACTTTTGTTATATATCCCACCCACTAACAGGTGCCATGATGAGATCATCAGTCTTATTCACTTCACCTGGCACAGCCTGGTCATAATGTTATGCCTGATCAGTGTATCTTTTTATGAACTTTTCCAGCTCTTTCAGCAAACTGCCTAAGAGTTTGAGAATGTGTAGAACTTAAATAAAATAGAATAAATTAAAGGGAGTGTGTAAAAAAGATAAGTGCTGACTTAGACTCAAGAGCTATAACACGTTTTGAATAAAACATTAAATTAACAAATGCTGCAATTAATAAAAACGTAGAGGGATGCAAACTTTTGCACTCATCTGTATCTCAGGTGCTGGTGGTGGAGTCACAGGTGTTTTCTGTGCACTTGGAATGTTCACCTTGTAGTGTGTGTGTGTGTGTGTGTGTGTGTGTGGGTGGGTGTGTGTGTGTGTGTGTGAGCAGCAAGTCTGAGAAGTCTAACATCCACCGTACCCGAATATGCAGAATCATCCAAACAGGTTTGACTTGGGTCTGGTTCTAAATGAACCGGAAGCTTGACCCGTGGCTCCCTCGAGCCGTTCAAAGTGAGAAGTGCTGTGAACGATCGGTGTGATCCCCGCTCGGACCTTGCTCAGTCTGGGCTTCAGCTTGTTAAATGACGACTTTCGTCGAAGTGGCCTGTCCCTCGCGAGCCCCCCGACACAGTCGTCGTCCTCGCTCGCGCTGCGGTTCAGCAGCCTCAGGTTGGCTTGGAGAACTCTGGGTAGCTTCCACCGTGCAGCCTCGTCCCCAAGCGCGAGCTCCTCGCTCTCGGGGTAGCAGGTAGCGTCGGCGCCAGCTATGTCGAGGACGTCTCTCGCGACGTCGCTGCGCAAATACTGGCTCGCCTTCTTGCCGCTGTAATCGCGCGTCTCCACGTCGGCGTCGCACGCGCCCACCAGGAGTTTGATCACCTCGATGTGGTTGTGCATGGCGGCCAGGTGGAGGGGCGTATAGCCGGCGCTCGAGCGCGCGTTCACGTCGAGCGCCACACTACGCTGCCGTGCGAAGTTCACAATTTGCGCGAGCAGCTCGTGCTTGCCCAGTTTGGCGGCCCAGTGAATGCACGTGAAGCCGGTCACGAAGTCCTTCTTGGAAACGAGGCTGGGCTCGCTGTTCAGCAGCCGACGCAGGCTCTCCCATTCACCGTCACAGGCGCACATCATCCACTCGTGCTCCAACGGGTCCAGCGTCACAGCGGCGCTCTCTTCCTCAGCGTGCGCGGAGTTTACCGACGACGAGTCGCCGTCGTTCTTGGCTGCGTGTCGGCTCTGCCTGAGCACCATGCTGCGTCGTACCTGCGGCGAGCTGCTCATCAGGTGCGCGATAAAACTCTTTCGACTCCCTTTGGGCGTGTTGCTCGCAGAGTCCGCCCGTCCCTCAAACGCGCCGCCGTCGCACGAGCCTAGACCGAGCCGCGTTGATCCACTCCCTGCTCCTGCCGTGTCCTCCTCGCGTTCTTTCGGTGCGGACTCGCCTTCTAATATATCTGAGTGACTCTGATCGGCTCTGCCCTCGCTCGGGGCCTCGGTGTGCGTCGGTAGGCATGGAAGATGGATGAGTTTACTTACGTCACTCGGCAGTAGGTGAGACGGTTCAGTCACGGCGATCTCTGGAACACATTCTCCCGTAGTTTTATCTGATATCCCAACCGACCTGATGTGGCTCCCAGCGCCAGTGTTCCCGGCATTCTGATTGCCCATTTCCGTTTTATCCTCAGATCTGTTCGCGGTTGAAGTGAGTGCGCGTGAAGCTGATCCATCCGGACTGGTTTGCGAAATAATCGGAGGTGTGCGCTCACCTGCGCCGGCGCAATCCGAGACAGGCGGTATTTCTTGTTTGGCATCTTTGTTCTCTGACGGGATGGTGGTGCTGAGCGCGTGGCTCCGGCACTCGCCCGGTCTGACAGGCGCGAGGCAGTCGTCCCTGCGGTTGTCATGGGTAACAACAGCGCTAAGGCTCGTTTCCAGGACGGAGGCGCTGTCCGGTCCATGATGGCCATTCTCCCGTTTCACCGACCCTCTGAATCTTTTCCTCAGACAGACGTATTTCTCACCTTTTTCCACTTGCACTACCGCGACGCTGTCGACGTAGCTCTTAAACGCCTCTTTAACAGCGGCTTTCTTCTCGGGGTCAGTGGAAAGGAAGGATCGGAAGTGGTTTATCAAATCCGCGTTCTTCACTCTCCCTCCTTTCTCCGTTAGAAAACATAAAACCGTTTCTTGGGTGCATTCGGTCGCCATCAGATCACACTAAACAACACATCATCGACCATTATTGTTTACCTGCATCTAGCAGGCTATCTGTTATTCCTAGTAAACAAAAGCGCCTCTCTTTACAGATTTAAATAAACAAGTCGATGCTTCCCCCACTTCTGTATCCCCCGTTATTTCGCCTCTTTATCCCGCTGCTAATCCCTAGTATTGCCAGTAAGTGGAGCAACCACGTCTTCATTCATTACTCGCAGCCAAGCAAGCACACGTCCCGCCCTATAATCCCTCCTTACTGAAACTGTGACCGTTTGAACACCATCTTGGATCTCAATATCATGAGCCGTATAACAGTAGACGGCCCCTGCAAGAGCCAAAATGGATGCCAGTTTCTCATTTCCAATACTGTTGCATTTTCCCAGTTTATCTGGTTTAGATCGAACCATTGTAGACGTGGGGGAGATTTCGCGAATAATAACTCGTGATGTGATTTGTTTACAAATGTAAATAAAATACAAAAAATGCTAAACAGTGGTTTATAAAATTCTACGAATTAGTTACGGCTTCATATCAACGACAGGACCTTCTTCGGTAAGGTATTTTTATGCCACCCAGGTAGAGATTTACCCTGTCGTGGACGGGCGTTCCTAAGGGGTGGTACATTCCTGTTGCATTCCAATCGTTTCTCCTCCAAACTTTTTCAATTGGCTTCACCCGCCTCTTTCATGTCGGTACTTTTTCAAATATAACTTATATTTAAAAGGAAATTAAATTATAAGTCTTCATTCAAAATACAACATGGCTTCGTCAGATGTTGCTCGACAAGGGGTGAGATTCTTGTACATTTTCTTTAGCAGCTGTAATGTTGTTTTAGCTAGGTTGGGTTAGCAAGCTAGCAAGTTTAACTAGCAGTGGGATAAATCTCCATAGACTTGATGTTCCCTGATGATAGAAGTGCACTAGATTGGGTCAGAATTAACGCTTTGACGCCTTATGTTCTAAACTACGTGTCCATCAGGGAAATAAAACCCTAACTAAAATACACATTTAAGCCATACAGCAGTCTGTAAAGTGTTAGGAGTTTCATGTAAAGTTATGATCGTGGCTGAGACTTCCATGATTTTCCTCGAATGACGCAGAACAAGACTAAAGTGCTCTTTTATATTCTTACTAAATCATTTTCCTCTAGATTGACTCTCGTTATTCATCTTCTTGATCTGATTAGATCAACTTTCACTTGTAGGTTCACAAGAACCTTTTTTTATTTTCGATGACCCAACCTGTACTAGTTTTACGTCCGTCCAATTAAATCCTCTCTAGACCGTATAAGTCCCGCCCCTGGGGGTCGTGACTTGCTCTGCAGTAGCAGCTTGTCACTGCGCTCTTCCCTTTTCCCAACCATCGCTTGTGGGGAATTAATATATTATTAATGTTTTATTAGAAGCTTATTCGTTTTAAATAGGGCCGGATTTTGGGGTTATGTGCTTCACCAGCTTGTCAGACTAACTGAGAACGTGAATCAGGGTTTTCTTCCTCAGTAAGAGCAATATAATTTCATCACATAGCAACTTCTCCAAGATACTGTCAGATCTGTTCAGGACGATTTGTCATAGATGTGATGTAACAGTTGTGAGTGAATCAGTCGAGCACGTCATCAGAACACGTCATCACACCCACTTCCTGTTTCAAACCACGTCGCTTAACCTTCTAACATTCCTGAATTGACCCCCCAAAGTGCCACCCCATCTGTGGAATGCAGAAATAAACACGTCGTCCTCTCAAACGGTGACGAGCCACAGAGGGCTGTGCTGAGTGTAATGGCATGCTTATCTAAATACTAGAGAATGGGAAGGATTTCTAAATCTAAGCTACGACCTTAAGATCTTTCTTGCCTTAGAGAATTAATATATTTTCCCCCCCTCCCCTCCCCTTGTTCCCACGGGTGCAAACGTTTACATATCTTAAGGAAGAAATGAAAAATGGTGTCTAGGTTTCAGAGAAAGTTAAAAAATAAAGAGCCACAGGCGAGCCTCAATTTTAATGCAAATGAGCTATTATGACATCGTAAAGCAACAAATCCGACTGATTTGACTGAATGATTTTACATGGTTCAAAGTTTCCTCAGTATTCTGCTCACAGCTTTAGACTCTATTTATAGTCTAAAGTGTATCTTCTTCTTTCTGCTTTTCCCTTCAGGGGTGGCCACAGCGAATCATCTCTCTCCACCTATCCCTATCTTCTGCATCCTCAACACTTGCACCCACTTGCTTCATATCCTCATTTATTACATCCATATACCTCCTCTTTGGCCTTCCTCTTTGCCTCCTGCCTGGCAGCTCCATGTCCAACATTCCCCTACTAATATACTCACTCTCTGAACACGTCCAAACCATCTTAATCTGTCCTCCCTAACTTCGTCCCCCAAACGTCCAACATGAGCTGTCCCTCTGATGTACTCGTTCCTAATCCTGTCCAACCGTGTCACTCCCAAAGAGAACTTCGACATCTTCAGCTCTGACTCCTGTCTCTTCCTCAGTGTCACTGCCTCAAAACCATACAGCATGACCACCTCTTGTCAAGTCTAAAGTGTAACAATGGAAGAAAAACTACTCATAGTCTTATACGTGATTTTTCGTTAAAAAACAAAATAAAATCTGGAAAGAATTTAGCAGGCATTGTGGGTAGTGCGGTTTATTTACTTTGCTAATATATCTATAGGAAGTCATGAATGAATTGTTGAATTTAAACAGAAGTGGTGCAGATATCATCATCATCATTACATATTTTCGGCTGCTGTGTTGTGTCAGGTTTATGAAAGACAAACATCTGGATATGAGCAAACATGGTTAAAGTCGCTGCATAAATATGAGACTTGGATAAAAACACATTTCTTCTTTAATATATTTTTTTAAAGACATTTCCTTGCTCTTTCTCAGACAATCCCTTACACACACAGGGAGTGGAAACAAGTTTTTGTTCTCATCACTATTCAAGTTTACTAGAGGAACCGTGTCAGAACTGCGTGACTTAAGGGTGTTGTCTTTATGGACCGTGTCCCAAACACGATCCACAAAACACTGTGGCTAAGCTTTCCAGATCGTGTCTCTATTTTTAGCCATAATTTTGCCTACGTAGCTGTTGCTTTATGCCTTTTTTTATTCTGTTCTTCTTGCTTCCTTTCATCAAGACTAAGGCACTAAAGACGCACCGCGATACAAGTCCTGACATTTCAGCTTTTCTCTGTGTGTTTTTGTCATTAAAGGCTTTAATCTCCTTTTTTTTTAAACAGGAAAGAAATGCCCGGCCCTTGTCGTTGTCTGGTCACGTTGGCTTTGACAGCTTACCAGATCAGCTGGTCAATAAATCCACCAGTCAGGGCTTCTGCTTCAACATCCTCTGCATAGGTGATTATTATTCTGTCCTATTTGCCTTCTTTAAAGGGAAGTGGAGGTATTATTCACACACATAACTTACACACAGACATGTCATTTCGTCCACAGGTGAGACAGGTATAGGGAAGTCCACTTTGATGGACACGCTGTTCAACACCAACTTTGAGAACTTTGAGTCGTCTCACTTTGAGCCACGCGTCAAGCTCCGCGCCCAGACGTACGACCTCCAGGAGAGCAACGTGCGTCTCAAGCTCACCATCGTCAACACGGTGGGGTTCGGAGACCAGATGAACAAACAAGATAGGTGAGTAGGCACGAGCAGGTGGGCGGGGCAGTCAGGAAGATGTTTATACAGACAGGAAGATTGACAGATGTTTAGTTTGGCAGGACACTTTCGTATAGTATGTGAACACCTGAACACAGCACTCCCCCCTTTGCTGTTATTATAAGCTCCAATCTTCTGGGAAGGCTTTCCATTAGATGTTGGATTGTGGATGTGGGGATTTGTGTTCATTCTGCCACAAGAGCATTAGTGAGATCAGACACTGATGTTGGGATGTTGAAGTGGCTCCAAGGTGTTCAGTGGGTCAGAGTCAGGGCTCTGTGCAGGACACTCGAGTTCTCACCTCCATCGAGTGTAGACAGGAACTAATTTTTACATACGCTCAGTCTGCGATTTTTAACAGAAAGATCGCTTTCCCAGCTACCAGCACGTGGTGGATTACATCGACACGCAGTTCGAGTCCTACCTGCAAGAAGAGCTGAAGATCAAGCGCTCACTGCACAACTACCACGACTCGCGCATCCACGCCTGCCTGTACTTCATCGCCCCGTCCGGACACTCGCTGAAATCCCTCGACCTGGTCACCATGAAGAAACTGGACAGCAAGGTTGGTACACAATACCCTTAATTAAACAGATATCCAGAAACATTCTCCATTTTTATGAACACACCTATTTAGCTGTGCCAAAAACATTTGGTGATATTCATTTTTAACAGAATTAAATCTATCATGCAGGACATGTTTTGTTCCCTGTGCTTCTTTCTGTAATTCTGAACTTGTTAATGTTGACATGGAAGTGTAACAGAGGCAAATCATTCTGAAATCATTCTCTTCTGAAAATATTCACCCACACTTAATTAATGCACCGATCAGCCATAACATTATGACCACCTGCGTAACATTGTGTTGGTCCCCCTTTTGCTGCTACAGCAGCCCTGACCCCTCGAGGCATGGACTCCACTAGATCCCTGAAGGTGTGCTGTGGGATCTGGCACCAAGATGTTAGCAACAGATCCTTTGAGTCCTGTAAGTTGCGAGGTGGGGCCTCCATGGATCAGACTTTTTTGTCCAGCAAAACCCACAGATGCTCGATTGGATTGAGATCCGTTTCCATTAAAGTGTGTACATGGTCTGCAACAGTGTTTAGGTAGGTGGTACGTGTCAAAGTAACGTCCACATGGATGGCAGGACCCGAGGTTTCCCAGGAGAACATTGCCCAAAGCTTGACGCCGCCTCCCCCGGCTTGCCGTCTTCCCACAGTGCATCCTGGTGCCATGTGTTCCCCAGGAAAGCGGCCATCCACGTGATGTAAAAGAAAACGTGATTCATCAGACCAGGCCACCTTCTTCCATTGCTTCGTGGTCAAGTTCTGATGCTCACATGCCCATTGTTGGCGCTTTCGGTTGTGCAGTCCTTGTGAATGGTTTCGAATGGATACTCCAAAAACTTAAAACCTAAATGCTGTAATGATTTATTCTCCCACTCCCCAGTGTCTCCTAGATGATTCAAGGATGACTTTGAGTCTCAGGTCTTCTTCTTCTCACGAGTTTTTTCCTCACCACTTATCCTTTGCCTTGCTAATTAAGGATCTAAATCTCCACCCAGATCTAAATTCAGACTCTCTTTGTTATTCTACACTCCATTTTTAGAAGACATCCCTATTTTGTTAGATTTTTATATCCTTGTATCTCCAGCACAAAATGTAAGCAGTTACATCAAGGCGAATTTGTGTAAAAACTGTTCCCCAACTCTAAGAAGTACTTAACAGTGTTACCGAAAATACTTTGTAAGAGTAAAATTCCGTCTCGGCCACTCTGGGAAGTGCCTGTGGCTACATCTGAGGAGGAAAGAACGAGGGAGGACTTCACATTTCTGACATTTTCCCCCTCATCTGTAGGATTTATTCTTCAGCTGTCCTGTATACAGTCTTGTATGAGGCTATTGTGTGTGTGTTTGTGTGAGATTTTAGGACCTCTGGTATATTCTGGGTGTGTGTATATGTGTGTCTGGTTTCATGGCTGGCACTCAGTGGGTGATTCCTCCTCAAAAATGCTGGCAGAAGGACAGAACTAGTGTTTGTGTCATGCTCCACAACTCTCTGAGCCAGGCTCGAGAGGCTTTCTTTTCTTTGGTGTTGTAGAATCTGTGGCTGCATTAAGAAACAGTAATGTTTCATACAAATCAGTCTTCTTTAATTCTTTAATTTGTGCATTTAGATGAATAAAAGTGATTGGTGTGTCAGTGGTTGGTCATCAACATTGCCCTTTAATGCTTTAAGTCCGGAAACACTTTGACTGCCCACAAAATCACTCAACCTTGATCTTATGAAAAGAAAACCCTTCCAAAGAATTAGGATGAAGAGCAATCATGAAAATGAGTCCGTTCTTGTCCAATACTTGGTTACCTTTCCCTTTAAGATGGAAGTGTAACAGAGGCTGAGAAATCATTCTCTTTTGTAAATATTCACCGACACACAAGAAATACACCGATCAGCCATAACATTATGACCACCTGCCTAATATTGTGTATAGGTCCCGCTTTTGCTGCTAAAATAGCCCTGACCCGTCGCGGTATAGACTCCACTAGATCCCTAAAGGTGTGCTGTGGTATCTGGCACCGAGATGTTAGCAGAAGATCCTTTAAGTCCTGTGACATGGGGACTTGTTTGTTTATTGCTTGGTGAGCTTGATTTCAGAGCCAGCCATGACACTACGCCTGATGTCATGCATGCTCCTTGTTTTTTTTAAAGGTGAATATAATCCCCGTCATCGCGAAGGCCGATACCATCTCTAAGAGCGAGCTGCACAAGTTTAAGATTAAGATCATGAGCGAGCTGGTGAGCAACGGAGTGCAGATCTATCAGTTCCCCACCGACGACGAGACCGTGGCCAAGATCAACAGCGCCATGAACGTGAGTACGAATAATGTGTGAGCTTTAATAAAGTGTATTGTGACGCATTAGAACGATGGCAGTCAATAGCGCATTGCGTAATAAAAAAGGATTGAGGATTGTCAACAAAGGTTTTAATGAGAAATCTAAATCGGAGTAGTGTATATACAATACATAAGCATGCAGGAAAATAGGTGAACAGAAATGCTTTTGATTTTTGAAAGTAAAAACTTTTATTATCAGAGCAGAGTAATGTAGTGTATTAGAATGTAAGAATCCTCAACTGGTTTCTATGTCGTTTCCAGGGCCACCTGCCATTTGCAGTGGTGGGAAGCACAGAGGAGGTGAAGATTGGGAATAAGATGGTGAAAGCTCGACAGTACCCCTGGGGTGTGGTGCAAGGTATGCTGTGTGTGTGTGTGTTTCATGCTGGTTGGTTGTTCAGCATAGATTTGCTGCAGCGCACTTGTGTGTTTCAGTGGAGAACGAGAACCACTGTGATTTTGTGAAGCTGCGGGAGATGCTGATCTGCGTGAACATGGAGGACCTGCGAGAGCAAACGCACACACGCCACTACGAGCTCTACAGACGCTGCAAACTGGAGGAGATGGGCTTTAAAGACACGGATGCCGATAGCAAACCAGTCAGGTAGAAACAATAGCCTTTAATGTGTGTGTTCTCCAGGCATGTATCGTGTGTGTGTGTGTGTGTTATTAGCATGTATGTTTGGATTATTTTCCAATAACGCCGTGTCCAGAAGTGTTTCATTCCTCTTTTTACCCCAGGTTGCACTAGTAGAGAGATCAGATCAGATGATGAACGGTAATCTGTGTCTTCTCAGCCTGCAGGAGACGTACGAGGCGAAGCGTCAGGAGTTTCTCTTGGAGCTGCAGAGGAGGGAGGAGGAAATGAGGCAGATGTTTGTCCTGCGTGTCAAAGAGAAAGAGACGGAACTGAAGGAGGCCGAGAGAGAGGTATCCATCCTTATAGTCTGACACACACTGTTAAGGAGAGGAGTACTTAACTACACACACACACATATGGAGCAGATTAAAGGAGTGGTGTAGGGGATTAAGCAGAGTGCTCTCCGTCCATTTTCTCACTAACGTAATAAATGTGGAGTAATAAATAAAGCTCTTCCGTTTCCTTCACACTAATGCAGTCTGAAAGATAAATTTCTTCAATTTGCCCTGATCCCCTTTAAGCATTTTACCACCAGAGGTAATATTCAGGTGCTTTTTTTATGTTGTTATTCCCTGAAAATGGTAACCAAATTCCAAACATGCCATAACGAACGAGATCGTGTGTGTGTGTATGCGCGCGTGTGTAGCTCCAGGGCAAGTTTGAGCAGCTGAAGCGCCTGCACGCTGACGAGAAAAGCAAGCTGGATGAGAAGAGGAAGGCTCTGGAGGATGAGATGAACTCGTTCAGTAAGAAGAAAGCCGCGGCCGAGCTCCTGCAGGGTCAGTCCTTCAGCTCCAACTCCAACCTGAAGAAGGACAAAGACCGCAAGAAGTACGCAACACGCTCACCTAACAATATCAGTAATGCACATTCTGTTATCTGTCCGTTTTATTTATTTATTAGCTAGTAGGGTGCGCAATAACAGGAAATAAACATTTAAGCTTAGACAATATGAGTAGCGTGTTTACATGGAGCTTGATAAAAAGGGGCGGGGTTGATACTAAAAACAAATTTTATATTATCGTAATGAGGGCAAGAAGCCTTTATTATCGCCACACATACATTACAGCACAGTGGAATTCTTTACTTCGCACATCCCAGCTGAGGAAGTTGGGGTCAGAGTGCAGGGGCAGTTATGATACAGCGCCCCTGGGGCAGAGAGGGTTAAGGGCCTTGCTCAACAGTGGAGCTTGGTGGTGCTGGGGTTCAAGTTCCTGATCCTCTGATCAAGTACCCACAGCCTTAACCACTTGAGCCACCACTGCCCATATATAAGATATTAAAGTCATCTAGTTTTCATAATTAGGAAGCTTTGTGTAGTCTCTTGTGTGTCTTTATTTGCTCTGTAGTATAAGAGAAAATGTTAGTCCTTAAAACAACTCATGGATCTCTGTGACAATGAGCCTTGTTTATTAGTCAGATTTTTTTTCCTCCCTCTTCGCTAAAACAAAGCCTCTCTATAGAAATGTAGTGCCAGATGAGCAAACCAAGGGCTGCAGTGTTAATGGCACACTCACTACCCCTTACTATGTAATGAGCAAGAATGTGTGTATAGATAATGGAAGAGCACCATTTCGAGTTAAATTTGCATTGAGAGATGAAGTTACTGTTGTTTCTGACCTGCCGCTGTTTCTCTGTCCAGCTCCGGATTCATGTAAGGAAGCTGCATTTGAAGACTGGATCCATTCCACTCGGTACAGACGTTTCTCCAACCATCCTGAGAAAAAAAATGACTATTATCCAGCTAGTTTTCTATCTCTTTCGTGTTTTTTATTATTCGAGTATATATCAGCAGGACCGCTGTGTGTATCATTTGTATTACAGTCTCTTTTTATATTTTTCCTTCACTCAGTTTTTTTTTTTTAATGTAGGATTTGAGGATGGTCACTAGGGGTCGATGAGACTGTAAGTTTTGTATTTGGGGAGCAAAGTGCCTTTAGAAATCCTGTGCCTTACTGAAGGATCAGCCATCAGCATCAATCAGTTTATTCGGACATCAGGTTAATGCACAGTTGCACGATTTGATATAACTTCAGGAACACTGAACAATACAAGGCGCTCCACAAGTTTAGAATGTGGAGTGGACTCTAACTGCAGTCTGGACCTTTAAATAAATAAATTATAGATACCAAAAAAAAAAAAAAAAACTGATTCTGGATCATCCTAATGATGCAGATATTTGTTTTCTAAATATTTTTGTGACCAAACGATCACAAAAAAGAATACTTCCACTGTTTGCTTTAACACTAAGAACATTTATGTTTTTTTTGTGTGTTTTTTTTAAGTGTATTTATCTAAGCTTTGTATGGGGTAAAAATCATTTAAAGC
Source organism: Hemibagrus wyckioides (assembly GCF_019097595.1). Classification (NCBI taxonomy): domain Eukaryota; kingdom Metazoa; phylum Chordata; class Actinopteri; order Siluriformes; family Bagridae; genus Hemibagrus; species Hemibagrus wyckioides. The sequence continues at coordinate 30,653,763 of NC_080720.1, forward strand.
ATGAATAAAGTTTGAATGGAAATATCGTGCTGATATTTTGTTCCGTCTAAATGTCCTGATTACGTTTAATGCTTATTATAGGGTACAGATCTCGTCTCTAAAGCAAACTGAGTGGACTGTGAAAATCAGAGGGTCATTTAATCCACTGCCGATATTATATAGTGGATTAATACCAGCCAGGCATAACATTATGACCACCTGCCTAATATTTTTTGCCCTGACTCGTCATGCACTGTATTCTGACCCCTTTCTATCAGAACCAGCATTAACGTCTTCAGCAATTTGAGCAACAGTAGCTTGTCTGTTGGATCGGATCACATTGGCCAGCCTTCACTCTTCAAGTGCATCAGTGAGCCTTGACCGCCCATGACCCTGTTGCCGGTTCACCACTGTTCCCTCCTTGGACCACTTTGGATAGATTTTTCCTGAACACATCAACGTTGAGGACAAAATGTTCACTTGCTGCCTAATATGTCCCACCTACTAACAGGTGCCATGATGAGATGTCAGTGGTCATAATGTTATGCCTGGTGTGTGTGTATATATATATATATATATATATATATATATATATAAATATAAGAAATTACAGTGCTCATATCTCTGCTCTAGAGAGCGATAGAGCAAAACTAATTGCACCCCTGTGTTTGTCTTGATCTTGATTCACTGTGTGAATTTATTGGCGATCTCAGAATGTCAAATTTTGTCCCCAAATATGCAGTAAGGGGTTAGCCTTTGTGTGTTTTTTTTTTTTTTTTTTTCTGTTGAAAATTCATCATTCTCTGATTTTCACCAGATTCACACAGTGCATTAAGGTGCTGAAGACTAACGCAGAAGGGCACTGTTTTGCTCGATCAGTCTCTACAGCTGAGATACCACACACTCATGTCTGACATACTGCACTGAATAAAATATATAGAATCGGGATGCACAAACTTAATGTAATATACTGCACCTGTTTATCTACTACACTAGACTAACACATTTATATGCTACACTATAGCACACTACATGATACTGTACTATATTTATACTACACTACACTATGCAATATTATACTATGCTATACTGTACCAGGTTCACATTAAAAGGAAAACTGAGGGCACACTTGTTAGTCTTGACCTCCCTAACACTTTTTTTTTTTTACCAAATAAACACAAAGGCTAACCCCTTACTGTATTTTTGGCACAAAATTCATTGTTCACCTCAGGCTTGCTCATTCATTCTTTATGTCCTCCAGAACCGAGCCATACTTATGGTGTAAGGCTGCATAATATAGCACTGTATATCCTAGTATAGTATAATGTAGTAGATAAACAGGTATACAGTATAATACATTAGGGTATAGATAGTTGTAGGTGGATAATTACAATGTTATGGTGTAGTCTGGAATAATAGAGTTAAGTGTAGTATTGTAGCGTAGAATATAGCAGATAAAAATAGTTCATATTCTATCCAAGCTTTTTCACATCAACCATTAAAATTAAATTTGTGCATCCCAATTCTACAAATTCTATTGCGTGATAGAGCCTACATACACACACAGATCACATATAACATTATGAGTAGTGATAGGTGAAGTGAATAACGCTGATGATCTCCATCATGGCACCTGTTAGTGGGTGGGATATATTAGACAGCAAGTCAACATTTTGTCCTCAAAGTTGATGTTAGAAGCAGGAAAAATGGACAAGCATAAGGATTTGAGCGAGTTTGACCAAGGGCCGAAGTGTGATGGCTAAACGACTGGATCTCCAAAACTGCAGCTCTTGTAGGGTGTTCCCAGTCTGCAGTGGTCAGTATCTATCAAAAGTGGTCCAAGGAAGGAACAGTGGCTATAAATTGGAGTTGTATCTCAGCTGAAGAGAGTGATAGAGAGAGAGAGAGAGAGAGAGAGAGAGAGAGAGAGAGAGAGAGAGAGAGAGAGAGAGAGAGAGAGAGAGCGCTCTATCTAATATTGGAATGCACAAATTTAATTTAACACATACATTGCAGGAGCTTGTATCAACATATACCTTTTTTATTTGTTATATTATACAGTGCAATTCGTCTTGCAATGCTTATTTAATCTACTGTATTCCGTACAACACTCTACCAATCATATGGTAAATATCAGAATGCTGTTATAAACACTTTACAGCAAGTATTGAGGAAAGAAAATATCTCCATGCTGAAATGTATAAAGCTAACTGAAGTTATTAGGCATGAAGAAGATGATGATGATGATGATCATGCAGAGAGCGTCTCACTGAGCAGCTCAAAGCTAACTGAAGTTATTAAGCATGAAGAAGATGATGATGATGATGATGATCATGCAGAGAGCGTCTCACTGAGCAGCTCAAAGCTAACTAAAGTTTTTAAGCATAAAGAAGATGATGATGATGCAGACGGCGCCTCCCGGGGAAACTCGAAGCTAACTGAAGTTATTAAGCAAGACGAAGATGATGATGATGATGATGATGATGATGATGATGATGATGCAGAGAGCGGCTCACTGAGAAACTTAAAGCTAACTGAAGTTATTAAGCATGAAGATGATGATGATGATGATGATGATGCAGACCGCGTCTCACTCAGAAGTTCAACACTAACCGAAGTTATTAAGCAAGACGAAGATGATGATGATGATGATGATGATGCAGAGAGCGGCTCACTGAGCGGCTCAACACTAACTGAAGTTATTAAGCATGAAGATGATGATGCAGAGAGTGCTGATTTTCCCAGGAGACACTCTGATCACTCGGTTTATTGGGGAGATTGTAGAGAAGATGGCGGCAGTCTTGTTCCACGGAACCGGCAGGTTACAGATGTTTCCTTCACAACAGGAAGCGCAGACCTGCAGAGTTTAAACAGCAGGGAGTTAAAAGGTGTTTAATGATGTATGTATGCAGTGTGATGATGTATGTATGCAGTGTAATGATGTATGTATGCAGTGTGATGATGTATGTATGCAGTGTAATGATGTATGTATGCAGTGTGATGATGTATGTATACAGTGTGATGATGTATGTATACAGTGTAATGATGTATGTATACAGTGTGATGATGTATGTATACAGTGTGATGATGTATGTATACAGTGTAATGTATGTATACAGTGTAATGATGTATGTATACAGTGTGATGATGTATGTATACAGTGTGATGTATGTATACAGTGTGATGATGTATGTATACAGTGTGATGATGTATGTATACAGTGTGATGATGTATGTATACAGTGTAATGTATGTATGCAGTGTAATGATGTATGTATACAGTGTGATGATGTATGTATACAGTGTAATGATGTATGTATACAGTGTGATGATGTATGTATACAGTGTGATGATGTATGTATACAGTGTAATGTATGTATGCAGTGTAATGATGTATGTATACAGTGTGATGATGTATGTATGCAGTGTGATGTATGTATACAGTGTGATGATGTATGTATGCAGTGTGATGATGTATGTATGCAGTGTAATGATGTATGTATACAGTGTAATGATGTATGTATGCAGTGTAATGATGTATGTATACAGTGTGATGTATGTATGCAGTGTAATGATGTATGTATGCAGTGTGATGTATGTATGCAGTGTAATGATGTATGTATACAGTGTAATGATGTATGTATGCAGTGTAATGATGTATGTATACAGTGTGATGTATGTATACAGTGTGATGATGTATGTATACAGTGTGATGATGTATGTATACAGTGTGATGATGTATGTATGCAGTGTGATGTATGTATACAGTGTGATGTATGTATACAGTGTGATGATGTATGTATGCAGTGTGATGATGTATGTATGCAGTGTGATGGATGTATGTATACAGTGTGATGTATGTATGCAGTGTGATGATGTATGTATGCAGTGTAATGATGTATGTATGCAGTGTGATGTATGTATGCAGTGTAATGATGTATGTATACAGTGTAATGATGTATGTATGCAGTGTAATGATGTATGTATACAGTGTGATGTATGTATACAGTGTGATGATGTATGTATACAGTGTGATGATGTATGTATACAGTGTGATGATGTATGTATGCAGTGTGATGTATGTATACAGTGTGATGTATGTATACAGTGTGATGATGTATGTATGCAGTGTGATGATGTATGTATGCAGTGTGATGGATGTATGTATACAGTGTGATGTATGTATGCAGTGTGATGATGTATGTATGCAGTGTAATGATGTATGTATGCAGTGTGATGATGTATGTATACAGTGTGATGATGTATGTATACAGTGTAATGTATGTATGCAGTGTGATGATGTATGTATGCAGTGTAATGATGTATGTATGCAGTGTGATGATGTATGTATACAGTGTGATGATGTATGTATACAGTGTAATGTATGTATACAGTGTGATGATGTATGTATACAGTGTAATGATGTATGTATACAGTGTAATGATGTATGTATGCAGTGTGATGATGTATGTATACAGTGTAATGATGTATGTATACAGTGTGATGATGTATGTATACAGTGTGATGATGTATGTATGCAGTGTGATGTATGTATGCAGTGTGATGATGTATGTATGCAGTGTAATGATGTATGTATGCAGTGTGATGTATGTATGCAGTGTGATGATGTATGTATACAGTGTGATGTATGTATGCAGTGTGATGATGTATGTATACAGTGTAATGATGTATGTATACAGTGTGATGATGTATGTATACAGTGTGATGATGTATGTATGCAGTGTGATGTATGTATGCAGTGTGATGTATGTATGCAGTGTGATGATGTATGTATGCAGTGTAATGATGTATGTATGCAGTGTAATGATGTATGTATACAGTGTAATGTATGTATACAGTGTAATGATGTATGTATGCAGTGTAATGATGTATGTATACAGTGTAATGATGTATGTATGCAGTGTGATGATGTATGTATACAGTGTAATGATGTATGTATACAGTGTAATGATGTATGTATGCAGTGTACTGATGTATGTATGCAGTGTGATGTATGTATACAGTGTAATGATGTATGCAGTGTGATGTATGTATGCAGTGTAATGATGTATGTATGCAGTGTGATGTATGTATGCAGTGTGATGTATGTATACAGTGTGATGATGTATGTATGCAGTGTGATGATGTATGTATACAGTGTAATGATGTATGTATACAGTGTGATGATGTATGTATACAGTGTGATGTATGTATGCAGTGTAATGATGTATGTATGCAGTGTAATGATGTATGTATGCAGTGTGATGTATGTATGCAGTGTGATGTATGTATGCAGTGTGATGTATGTATGCAGTGTGATGATGTATGTATGCAGTGTGATGATGTATGTATGCAGTGTAATGATGTATGTATACAGTGTGATGATGTATGTATGCAGTGTAATGATGTATGTATGCAGTGTGATGTATGTATGCAGTGTGATGTATGTATGCAGTGTAATGATGTATGTATACAGTGTAATGATGTATGTATGCAGTGTAATGATGTATGTATACAGTGTGATGTATGTATGCAGTGTAATGATGTATGTATGCAGTGTGATGTATGTATGCAGTGTGATGTATGTATGCAGTGTAATGATGTATGTATACAGTGTAATGATGTATGTATGCAGTGTGATGATGTATGTATGCAGTGTGATGTATGTATGCAGTGTGATGATGTATGTATGCAGTGTGATGATGTATGTATGCAGTGTGATGATGTATGTATACAGTGTGATGTATGTATGCAGTGTGATGATGTATGTATGCAGTGTGATGATGTATGTATGCAGTGTGATGGATGTATGTATACAGTGTGATGGATGTATGCAGTGTGATGATGTATGTATGCAGTGTGATGATGTATGTATGCAGTGTGATGATGTATGTATACAGTGCAATGTATGTATACAGTGTAATGATGTATGTATACAGTGTGATGATGTATGTATGCAGTGTGATGATGTATGTATGCAGTGTGATGTATGTATGCAGTGTAATGATGTATGTATACAGTGTAATGATGTATGTATGGAGTGTAATGATGTATGTATGCAGTGTGATGATGTATGTATACAGTGTGATGATGTATGTATACAGTGTAATGTATGTATGCAGTGTAATGATGTATGTATACAGTGTAATGATGTATGTATGCAGTGTGATGATGTATGTATACAGTGTGATGATGTATGTATACAGTGTGATGATGTATGTATACAGTGTAATGTATGTATGCAGTGTGATGATGTATGTATACAGTGTAATGATGTATGTATACAGTGTAATGATGTATGTATACAGTGTGATGATGTATGTATACAGTGTGATGATGTATGTATACAGTGTAATGTATGTATGCAGTGTGATGATGTATGTATACAGTGTAATGATGTATGTATACAGTGTAATGATGTATGTATGCAGTGTGATGTATGTATACAGTGTGATGATGTATGTATACAGTGTGATGATGTATGTATACAGTGTAATGTATGTATGCAGTGTAATGATGTATGTATACAGTGTGATGATGTATGTATGCAGTGTGATGATGTATGTATACAGTGTAATGATGTATGTATACAGTGTAATGATGTATGTATGCAGTGTAATGATGTATGTATACAGTGTGATGTATGTATGCAGTGTAATGATGTATGTATGCAGTGTAATGATGTATGTATACAGTGTAATGATGTATGTATGCAGTGTAATGATGTATGTATACAGTGTGATGTATGTATACAGTGTGATGATGTATGTATACAGTGTGATGATGTATGTATGCAGTGTGATGATGTATGTATGCAGTGTGATGTATGTATACAGTGTGATGTATGTATACAGTGTGATGATGTATGTATGCAGTGTGATGATGTATGTATGCAGTGTGATGGATGTATGTATACAGTGTGATGATGTATGTATACAGTGTAATGATGTATGTATGCAGTGTAATGATGTATGTATACAGTGTAATGATGTATGTATGCAGTGTGATGATGTATGTATACAGTGTAATGATGTATGTATACAGTGTAATGATGTATGTATGCAGTGTACTGATGTATGTATGCAGTGTGATGTATGTATACAGTGTAATGATGTATGCAGTGTGATGTATGTATGCAGTGTACTGATGTATGTATACAGTGTAATGATGTATGTATGCAGTGTACTGATGTATGTATGCAGTGTGATGTATGTATACAGTGTAATGATGTATGTATGCAGTGTGATGTATGTATACAGTGTAATGATGTATGTATGCAGTGTGATGTATGTATACAGTGTAATGATGTATGTATGCAGTGTGATGTATGTATACAGTGTAATGATGTATGTATGCAGTGTGATGTATGTATACAGTGTAATGATGTATGTATGCAGTGTAATGATGTATGTATGCAGTGTGATGTATGTATACAGTGTAATGATGTATGTATGCAGTGTAATGATGTATGTATACAGTGTAATGATGTATGTATGCAGTGTAATGTATGTATGCAGTGTAATGATGTATGTATACAGTGTAATGATGTATGTATGCAGTGTAATGATGTATGTATGCAGTGTAATGATGTATGTATGCAGTGTGATGTATGTATACAGTGTAATGATGTATGTATGCAGTGTGATGTATGTATACAGTGTAATGATGTATGTATGCAGTGTGATGTATGTATACAGTGTAATGATGTATGTATGCAGTGTAATGATGTATGTATGCAGTGTGATGTATGTATACAGTGTAATGATGTATGTATGCAGTGTAATGATGTATGTATACAGTGTAATGATGTATGTATGCAGTGTAATGATGTATGTATGCAGTGTAATGATGTATGTATGCAGTGTAATGATGTATGTATGCAGTGTAATGATGTATGTATGCAGTGTGATGTATGTATACAGTGTAATGATGTATGTATGCAGTGTGATGTATGTATACAGTGTAATGATGTATGTATGCAGTGTGATGTATGTATACAGTGTAATGATGTATGTATGCAGTGTGATGTATGTATACAGTGTAATGATGTATGTATACAGTGTAATGATGTATGTATGCAGTGTGATGTATGTATACAGTGTAATGATGTATGTATGCAGTGTGATGTATGTATACAGTGTAATGATGTATGTATGCAGTGTGATGTATGTATACAGTGTAATGATGTATGTATGCAGTGTGATGTATGTATACAGTGTAATGATGTATGTATACAGTGTAATGATGTATGTATGCAGTGTGATGTATGTATACAGTGTAATGATGTATGTATGCAGTGTGATGTATGTATACAGTGTAATGATGTATGTATGCAGTGTAATGATGTATGTATACAGTGTAATGATGTATGTATACAGTGTAATGATGTATGTATACAGTGTAATGATGTATGTATGCAGTGTGATGTATGTATACAGTGTAATGATGTATGTATGCAGTGTGATGTATGTATACAGTGTAATGATGTATGTATGCAGTGTAATGATGTATGTATACAGTGTAATGATGTATGTATGCAGTGTAATGTATGTATACAGTGTAATGATGTATGTATGCAGTGTGATGTATGTATACAGTGTAATGATGTATGTATACAGTGTAATGATGTATGTATGCAGTGTGATGATGTATGTATACAGTGTAATGATGTATGTATACAGTGTAATGATGTATGTATGCAGTGTAATGATGTATGTATGCAGTGTAATGATGTATGTATACAGTGTAATGATGTATGTATACAGTGTAATGATGTATGTATACAGTGTAATGATGTACATAAGGACCGGCTGTATGTTTTGTACCATGTGGGCTCGGTGCTGCACGCAGCCTGTGGACACACACTCGTCCTGCGACACACAGCGCTTCGTGACAGAGACACTTTGGCCATCGGCATTCATCCGGTGACGCGTGTAGCAGAACCTGGTGTCTTTACAGATCAGAAAAAACATCAGGCGTCTTTCATCAACCTATTTGTGTCTCCTTCATCAATGCAACGTGCTTTTTCACTGAGATTATCACATTATATTAAACCTGAGAGGAAGAAGAGAGTAAGGGCTGATTATAATAATTGAACTACTGTTATAATCCATCTTTCTCTTCTTCGCACTCCAGATGAATTCTGTTTCCTCATCTCCTCATTTATAACCCTGTTTTGTGTCAGAATTGTATAAATAACAAAATATGACTATTAAATACAGTGTGAATGTAGGGATGAAATCACACAGCAGATATGAATGTGATTAAATATTAATACTTATTCCTTTATTTCATTTACTTTACATTTTTACAAAATTCTAATGTATGCATCAGTTCAACTCCATCAGTTCATCAGATATTTTGACGCTTAGTGTGTTGAGTGCAAAAGTTTTCACCCCCTGTGGTTTCATCATGAAATGGGCAGGAAATAATTATAAATAATAACACAAAAGATCAGGATGTTTTGCCTTTAAGTGAGACCGCTTAAAGAGTCATAAAGGTTCCAGTTAAGGGGTTTAGGGAACGTACAAAGAAAGCAACAGAACTGTTAAAGAACTGTTAAAGTAAGTGTTTGAGTGTGTCCTGTACCTGATTAACAAGAAGAAAATATTAAATAAAACATAATTTTTAAAAAATGATAAAATGTGACTATCCTTCAATTTCATTATTAATCTAATATTAATAAATGAATCACAAGAAAAACAGCAATTAATATCATATTAATATAAATGAATCTAATATTAATAAACAATGTAATAAATTAACTGATTATTAATAAATTTATATTAATAAATGAATCTAATAAATGAATCAAATATTAATAAATTAATCACAACAAAAACAACAATTAATCTCCTATTAATATAAATGAATCTAATATTAATAAACAATGTAATAAATTAACTGAATATTAATAAATTAATATATATTAATAAATTAATCGCAACAAAAATGAAAAATATTTGACTCTGTATGTGAAGGAAACCTAATGCACTAAGGCTAAGGGTATACAAACTTTTGTGCTCCGGTCATTTTGGCTGTATTATAATTTAAAAATAATAGTATTTTAATTTTTATATATACTTTTAATCATGAATTCATATGATAAAGAAACACAAATTATGTGTGTGTGTACCTTTGGGGCAGTATTGGTCAGGAGCCCAGCGGTTGCAGGAGTAGTTATCTTCAGCATCTTCACAAGTGAAGCATTTAAATCCTCCGGGATGTGGAGTAGCTAAAAAATACAGATGTCTCCTTTATCAGTGCAGTCTGTGAGTTTTTCCTGTATTAAAAAGGTTAACATTTCCTAAAAAATATAATTCAATACTACAGGGAGAAGCAAACTTACACCAGCTATAGGTCTGGAAATCTAATAAGTAGCATGGAAACTGTAATTGTACCAAGGACGACATAAAATAAATGATTATTTTTTAATATTTGTATAAAAACTGTACATCTTAACCCTTAAAATAAGGCATTTAAATCCTAATACAAGCAAAATAAATAAATAAATGATCAGATTTTACTTGACTGTGATCATCACATTATATTAAACCTGAGAGTAAGAAGAATAAACCAAAGGGCTGATTATAATCATTTAATTGCAGTTGCATTTTAATCCAACTCTCCTTCGTCCTCCAGATGAATTGGAGCGTGGGTTGAACACTACATTTTAAATAATAATAATTTAAAAATAAATAAATCTGACAACTTATTTGTTTCCCCGTCACCTGACACATGGAGCTGCTGGATATCCGCCAGAGTAAAATCCCGGGACAGGACGGCGGTCAGCCAATCAGAAAGCAGCGTTCCTAGGAGAAGCCCGGTCAGTTTGAAGAAGACTTCCATGATGATTGCAGAGTTACTCAGCATCGCCTCCATGAGTCGTCTGGTCCAAAGCGGAGACAGAAACCTTTAATGAATTAAGGGCTTAATTTGTTGTATTGCAGTAGTTCAGGGGAACAAGAGAGATCCAGCCACTTCTGTCCATATGGAAAAACTGTAAAGAGAAAATCTCTGAGCTGTTAATTCATTATAAGGTGTGTGTGTGTGGACATGGTGGAGTCAGATTAGTGAGTGAGCTAGATAAAGTGTGTGTGTGTGTGTGTAGCAGATGGACACAGTATGAGCCCATTGTGAAAGGGCAATCTCTAACGGCTCTGCTTTCACTCGCAGTGTGATTCTCTCTCAGCAGGAAAAAAAACTGGAATCCTTAATCCTTGAGATATCATCTTGTATGAATCTTCTTAGACCTGTCCAGGGTGTACCCCTGCCTTTCACCCAATGTGTGGTGGGATAGGTTCCAGCAGATCCCCGTGACCCTTATTAGGAATAAAGCGGGTATAGGAAATGGATGGATGGATCTTCTTAGTTACATCTAGGAAAAACTGAAAAATTTCCCAACCTAATCTCTATATAACATGCACAGAAATATTCTGTATGTCCTACATGTTGATAGATTTTCACTGGGGAAAAATATAATCTGCGCTGACCTGATAGCCAGGATACTACGGGAAACGGTGGATTGGATATCAGACAAAAGAATGAATTTGGTTTGATCCTGTAACACAGGGGTCCCTAACCTTTTCTGCACCATTTGATACAGGTCTGACTGTCTAATCTCTCTGTCTGACTGTCTAATAGTTCTGTCTATCTGTCTGACTGTCTAATCTCTCTGTCTGACTGACTGTCTAATCTCTCTGTCTGTTTGTCTGGCTAATCTGTCTGTCTGACTGTCTAATCTCTCCATCTGTCTGTCTAATCTGTCTGTCTGTCTGACTGTCTAATCTCTGCAAAATAGAAAGTATTTTGTAAAGTGAAAAATGATTCTGCAGTAAATTCTGCAGTCTGAAGTATTATTTGTACTTTTAGAGTGTTATAATATAATAATCTGCTTGTGTAAGCAAATCTTCATTTATTTTCCAGTAGAGTAAAACTGTGTCAAATTCTTTCCTATGATTCTCTCTCTCTCTCTCACACACACACACACACACACACACACACACACACACACACACACACACAGTTCAAAGGCAATAGGTTGAAAAATACACTATATATTTTTTTAAATCGAGTTTGGAAATGCCTCATATTTTGTGCTGCAAAGCCGAACTTCATGTAAACAGGAGTTTAGATGTTCAGATGGTCACGAGTTAAATCTTACACACACACACACACACACACACACTCCTAACACTCATATTTCTCACACACACACTCAGTACACTTCCGTCATTCCATCAGACACTCATCCGGAGTGAGTGCGTGTCTGAAGTGTGATGATGATACGGGGGGAACTGAGCCTCGTCTCTGAACTCTATCGAGAGCTCTGTCATTTACGTGCAATGATTATTCTCTAATGGTGTATTAGAGTCATTAATTAAAAAGTGTGGACTAATTATCAGCACCAATGGCAGCCAGAACATACCCTGAACTTTGTGCTTTCTGAGAAAAATAAAAGAAAATGAGAAAATGATTAGACAGTAGACAGACAGACAGACAGATTAGACAGAGATTAGACAGACAGAGAGATTAGACAGTCAGACAGACAGATAGATTAGACAGACAGACAGACAGAGAGATTAGACAGTTTGTGAAATAGTTCAAATACAGAAAGGATAAGCATTCAGGCATCTGACCTTTCAGTGACTTTTTTTGGATCAGTTCCAACATGTAGTCCTCTACTGGTTAGAAAACTAAGTCTATATGAATTCTACACACATTGAGCCACTCGTTCTTGAGATATCACTCAAATGATGATCCTGATCGGACACAGGCGACCTAAAACCATTTCTGTCTGCTGCTGAGTGGCAGAGGCTTAAAAACTGTAATCTCTGGCAAACTGCTGCGGTATAAGAGCAATAAAACTGTTTGAGGTGGTAACTGTAACCTGTAACTGTAACTCCACTCAACTCACACCCCTGTCACTGAGGATTATTCTGGAACAGCTCATTACTTACTACCTGCTACATTTGAAGCGTTATAATAAAGATTAATCTATACATTTAGATACTGAGAACTGTAAAGGTATTAAACTTCAGTGGATTAATCCTCAGCTCGCGCTCAAACTGAACAGAGAGAGACTGTGTCCAGTTTGAGCGCGAGTTGAGGATTAATCCACTAAAGTTTAATACCTTTACAGCTTTACAGTTCTCTGTATCTAAATGTATAGATTACCCTTTATTATAACGCTTCATTTTTCGTAAAAACCGAAAAATGGCGCATGCGTCGATCAGAACAGCTACACCTGTCTGTCTGTCTTTCTAATCTCTGTGTCTGTCTGTCGGAGAGTAAGAGAGAGAGAGAGAGCTACAGCTTTCTCTCTCTCTTACTGTCTGAGAGAGTAAGAGAGAGAGAAAGCTGTAGCTGTTCTGATTGACGCATGCGCCATTTTTCGGTTTTTACGCGGACGCACGCGCTCCGCCGCCCACCTGCTGCTCCATGCTGAGCGCGTGCGCCGCCTCAACCTACAAACAATAAACCACAAACAGACGAAAAGAGACAATCTTTCCTTTAAAAGAAACACAATTTCAGACAAACTTACCGGTTACGTTTCATTAATATTACCGGAACGTGATGTATTGGGAAAAGGAAAAAAATACTAAACTTGCATTTTGCTTTTCGGTCACGTTTTAAACCTCTAACTTCATCTTTTTCTCCAAGACCCGGATTTTAAACCTCTAACTTCATCTTTTTCTCCAAGACCTGGGATGAAAAGAGGCTTGGTAGACGATAGGAGATGCTTCAGTGGGCGTGTCTTATGACTGGTCCATCATTGGGGCGTGTCTTTAAATCCACGTGTTCTTGTGATTGGAGTTCCGAATCTTTTCAGTGGACTCGACTCACGAACCGGAGTCAACTCTTTCGTCTTTTAAACGGCTCATTGCACAATTTGCGATATTTTAAACAAATGTGTAGTTTCTAATGGATGAAAATTGTACATAAACTTTTACTCTAACTTTTTGTCAAAGCAGAAGAACGTGCATTTGAGTTGTATTGGTCGAAATAAGCAGGTAAAGAAGAGCCGAATCTTTTGCATACGACACATCAACGTTGTCAAATCTTCAGTCTTACAAAATGCAGTATCTTTCTCTGTAGAGCTATACATCCTACTCCCAAGTGTGACCATTAGCTCTACCCCTGGTCAGAGTCTCGTCGCTTGGTGGTGCTCACTGTTGCTGTGGATGGACAGCCTGTGACCAAGAGACAGTCTCCACAGGGTACTGTCCACGGCTATCACACCGTCAAGGATCTGCCTTTACATCTGCAATTAGTGCCTATAATGACCTCAGGAACTACACTGACCTAACAGTTCTTCATGGGGCCGTGGATGCTGTTTAAGACATTATTTAGTTACAGTTAAATTATTCCCTGTCCATGAGGTTTCCTTCTGAGTCTGGTTCCTTCCTCACATCACATCACAGGGAGTTTTTCCTCACCACCTTCACTGCAGGCTTGCTCATTAGGGATAAAATAGTGACTGTTTTTTTCACTATACAAATAAACTGAATTTAACTGAAAATTGAAAAGTTTATTGTACTGTTTATTGTTATCATTATGTATGCATGACACAGATCTTCAACTTTTACATCAGAACATTTTAAAAGGCTTGCTCTGTGTGAAGTAAAGGTAAAGTATGAAGGCAGAATTTTACTCTTTAAACTGAAGTCTAATAGTGTTTTAGTTTCTTCTTACTCGGCTGCATTCAGTACACATTAACATCTGAATCCATCCGTTTCTGAACTGGACTACTGACTGAACACTTGTCTTGTTTCCCCCGAGATCTTTCCCACATAGTTTCTAAATCATAGCTGGGAGCTAAATCTTTACTTTCTGAGAAAGGCCTGCTTTCATCTATTAAACACACACACAGGGACATGAGTACACTCACTGAATGATACACATGCAAGCTGAATTAATCTTCTCTCTCTCTCATACACAAATGAATAGAGTTGTCAAGACTCTTGGAGAAATATTTACATAACGTCATCAGGACTTGAGCAGTAACACTTTAGCGTGTAAAGAGCCAATGATGCTGACGGGGAAGGTCCAGGGATCACACTCACATTCACAACAGTCAAAAGAGGTGAAGCGAGACCGAGGCAGTCAGCCTGGGAAAATAAATAAGAATCACAATCACAACATCAGCCGTGGACATGGACGATGTAACGCATCGGCGTACACGAGAGCGACCGCAGCAACTAGCGTATTCACACTGAAGGAAATCTTGTCAGTTTAATGCCAGGTTCACGCTGGACTATCTTCACGCTGCATGACTATCTAGGGTAGCGTTCAGTCGCGTTTCACAACCGAACGTACGTGAGAAATGATAAGGATATAACGCGAGATCACACTTGAGATCAGAGTTCTCACTCGAGACTGGAAATAGGGATGTAGTAGCTTTTAGTAGTTAAGGTGTTGGACTAATGATCAGAAGGTTGTGAGTTTGAATCCCAGGTCCACCAAGCTGCCACTGCTGGGCCCCTGAGCAAGGCCCTTAACCCTCAATTGCTCAGTTGTACTGTATAAAATAAGATAAATTGTAGGTCACTCTGGATAAGGGTGTCTGCCAAATGCCAGAAATGTAAATGTACCCCACAAAAAGGGGTATCGTGATCCAAATGGTCAGTGCGAGAAACGAGGATTGTGCGTCCTGCATGATTGAAGAAATGAATAATTTTGCAATATGCTCATGCAGTTGCTCAAGCAAATGTTTGTTTGATGCTATTGTCAAGCTTATTTATTCTGATGGAACTATATTTAAGACATTTTTTTCCTGATAACAAAAAGATTAAAGACGTATCTCTTTAGCCAAGCATACACATAATGCATCCCATAACCTTGTGCTTCAGTACACCTGATTAAATGCACATCATCTAGTGCTTGCTAATATGAACAGCAGCCAGGATCTCACACCCATGTGCATGTAGCTCAATATATTCCTGCTGTAATACACCTGACTCAGATATTTAATGCTCCGAGTCGACTCAGGCGTGCAAGATTGCTATTAATGAACATTCTGGAATCTTCCCTTCAGTAAATAACAGAATAAAAACCTCAGTGCTGTTTTCAGAGGCAAAGCCCTTGTTATGAAGCACTGAAACATAGGACTCCTTCCAAAAATACTGAACAGATTTCATCCATGCTTCTGCGGTTTCTGTAATAAAGAGAAAACACACTTCTGAAAAAAAAAACAAAGAAATTTAATTTCATAGAGTGAAGATCACATGGAGACAGAGCTGTGAAGAAACCACCGGAAATCTGCACCATCTATTCCCATCATTAACCACAAGGCAGTGAATACAGTCAGTTTAGTGACCACACACACCCTCACACAGTCTCACATACACCCTCACTTACTCACTCACACACCCTCACCCTTACTCACTCAACCCTCACTCACAAACTCACCCTTACTCACTCAACCCTCACTCACACACACCCACTCACTGAACCTCACATACTCACAAACACACAACACAAAGCTTAAACATGGTGATAGCTATAGACGATCGGTCCTCCTCTCCCAGCAGAGAAGGTGTGATGGTGGCCAGCACGAATAGGCTTAGCTGCAACACACACACACACACATCATACTTTAATCCATTTATAGTTACATTCCCTCACTAGCCTTTCTAACCATAGCAATACAGCACCTTTGTCCATTTTGTATCTTAAACTATAAATAAGCATGGACTGAATGCACTTCTTTTATTTCTGAATGTGCTTTTTTTGAGATTATTGGGATTCTTAGATGGAAAATTTCACCATCAGACAAAAAAAAACTTTTGAATGTTTGGTAAACATCTAGAAATGATGAATAAAGTCAATAAGGGGTTGACCGTTCGCTCTCCACAAGGGCGTGAATGTGACTGACCGGTCAGAGTGGCGTGTCCGCAGCAGGCCATGTTCTTGGCTCGTATTGCGTCTTTGATGCGGTCCACCTCCTGCCTGTAGAGGCTACGCTCTCGTGATGCTCTCTGTTTGGCTTCTCTGAGTGCGCACTCCAGAGCCTTCACTCGCTCCGTCATCACACACACACGCTTCTCCAGTTTGGGAAGATCACAGCGCAGCTCTGAGTTTTCTCGCATCATCTGCACAGAGAAGTAACATCAGATTGTTTAACAAGAGATCTCGCATCAGGAAACATCATCTCTCTCTCTCTGCCTCGCTCCCCTTTTCTGTCGGTCTCTCTCTCTCTCTGCCTCTCTCTCTGTTTGTCTGCCTCTTTCTACCTGTCTCTCTCTCACTCTCTCTCTCTCTTTCTCAAAAGCAAATGCAGATAATCCGTTCCAGCCGCCCCAAAAATATATATATAAAAAATATCCAATATTCCCAATATGAAGCGTATATAAACTTCAAAGAACTGACCCAAGCCAACCATTCCATGTCCAGGGTCCTCACAGGAAGTCATGCCACCAAGCTTGGGCTAAAAATAGAACAGATCACCCACACCACCAATCTGTCAACAAAAAAACTCCCGAAAAAATCACCTAGCTTTTAAACGCATGCTGAAGACAACATTGGAATCGTGGGTTGCCTCTTTCCAAACAGCTTTCTCTGACTGAAAAAAACTCACTTTGCTTGGCTTTCCACTGACGCTAACAAGATTTGAGCGGCTCCTGGACGTATGCGCAACTTAGCCGGCGTTCGGTTTGGTTTTCTCGTATACAACCCTCGATACCAGCATTGCCTTCAGCATGTGTTCAAAAGCTAGGGGATTTTTTCGGGGGTGTGGATGGTCTGTTCTATTTTTAGCACAAGCTTGGTGGCACAACTTCCTGTGAGGACCCTGGACATGGAATGCTTGGCTTGGCTCAGTTCTTTGTAAGCAGCCATACAGTTTACATACACTTCGTATTGGTCACATTTTTGAGTGGCTGGAACAGATTATCTGCAATTACATTGTTTCTTATGGGAAAAATCGTTTCTTGCAATTCTAAAGGTGAAAATTACAGATTTTGTTCTTGGTGTCCACTTGTCCAGACTTGTGTGTTTACCTGTTTATGGACTTTGGTGAGCTGTTCCAGATTGTTCTCCAGGAAAGAGATCTTATGTTTATGTAACACGCGGCCTCCTCCATCCTCACGGTCTGGCCCGTTGCTCTGCCAGTCACCGACATCA
Organism: Hemibagrus wyckioides; assembly: GCF_019097595.1. Classification (NCBI taxonomy): domain Eukaryota; kingdom Metazoa; phylum Chordata; class Actinopteri; order Siluriformes; family Bagridae; genus Hemibagrus; species Hemibagrus wyckioides. The sequence continues at coordinate 30,671,864 of NC_080720.1, forward strand.
CCATGGTTACGTTAGAAATAAAGCGTGAGAATTTTACTGTTCAGCTTAAAGTTACTGTAGAGGTCTTCAACAGACCAAAATTTTGCACTGAGACTACAAGTTTAAAATTCGGCTTGGTCTGTCCAGCTACCGGCTCCTCAAACATCAGCAGGTAATGACAGTCTGGAACTTTCTTTTATACAAGATCACGAGGTACCTTTTTGACACGTGTGGTCAGATCCTGCACAAACATCTTCCTCAAATTATGTAAAGACTGCAGCTGTCGAGCCTGAAACAGAACACACACACACACACAGAAGGATTTAGGAGACATTCTCTTGATCCAAGTCTTTATCTTTATCTTCAGTTTAGAGTTCTGGGTCTTTATATATGAAGAGAAACACTCACCAGTGTCTCTTCGAAGTCTCTCAGCTCGTCAGTGATGTTCTCCATCTTCTCATTAGACATGCTGTGGACAACGACGCAACAATACAGTGATCATATAATTATGTGATCTGCTCATCTGTCGTGTGTACACTGATCAGGCATAACATTATGACCACCTGCCTAATATTGTGTTGGTCCCCCTTTTGCTGCCAAACCAGCCCTGACCCGTCGAGACTCCACTAGATCTCTGAAGGTGTGCTGTGGAATCTGGCATCAAGATGTTAGTAGGAGATCCTTTAAGAATCCCATGGAGGGCTCACCTTGAAACTTACAGGACACTTTTGATAGATACTGACCACTGCAGACCGGGAACACCACCACAAGAGCTGCAGTTTTGGAGATGCTCTGATCCAGTGGTCTAGTCATCACAATTTGGCCCTTCGTCAAATTCACACAAATCCTTATGCTTGCCCATTTCTCCTGCTTCAACTTTGAGGACAAAATATAGTTAGGACCTTGAGGACCTAATATATGCCACCCGCTAACAGGTGCCATGATGAGGAAGGAGATAATCAGTCTTATTCACTTCACCTCTCACTTGTCATAATGTTATGCCTGATCGGTGTATAAATCTCTCTGTATGATTGGGTTTTCTATAATGAGCCCTACGTTAGTTCCTGTAGTCTGATTTCTTTCTCCTGCTCTTGAACCCTCAGGGTTTCATATTCAAACTGAAGCCTTTTCTGCTCCAGGACCAAAGTCTCGTTTAACCTGAGAGAGAAAGGAAGGAAGATCTTGAATAATGAGAATGTTTCACAAAGTCGTGTGTGTGTTTGCTCTTTTACTCCTTTAGTTCGTTCAGCATCTTCTGTTTGTTGTTGAACTCCTCACGTAATTGAACCAACATATCTGATGGAGTCTCTCTAGGACCCTCAATCAGTGGACACTACAACACACACATACACACACACACCCCTCTTTAAGCTGCTAGGTTCCAAAGGTCATTTTACACACACAGATTTCAAGCAGAATTCAGAGAAGTAACCGAGAAAAGCCTGATTAATTCAGAAACTGATGTTTCTCGTCTCTTTGTGCAGACGTGTATTGTATAATACCTGGCTCTGCTGCGATCGGTTTATCTTTAGGAGCTCTTTCTTTTTCTCCAGCTCACACAAATCCTGGTTGCTTTCTGCAAAGAGAAAACGTCATACTCCTACATCATTGTAGCTGACGTATATAATTCTCCTGTAATAAGACACGTGTGGAAAGTGTTCATGACAGAGGAATGTAAGGTTTCTCAGTTAAAGACAGAAAAACTAGAAGTGTCTGTTTATACATTTCACAGACATCCACAACATTAAACATATACTATATTGCCAAAAGTTTTGGGATGCCTGCCTTTACATGCACATGAATGTAATATGGAGTTGGCTCCGCCCTTTGCAGCTATAACAGCTCCAACTCTTCAACAAGGTTTAGGAGTGTGTTTATGGGAATTTTTGACCATTCATCTAGAAGCGCATTTGTGAGGTAAGACACTGATGTTGGATGAGAACGCCTGGCTCACAGTCTCCGCTCTAATTCACCCCAAAGATGTTCTATCAGGTTGAGGTCAGGACTCTGTGAAGTTCCTCCACACCAAACTCACTCATCCATGTCTTTATGGACCTTGCTTTGGTCACTGGTGTGCAGTCATGTTGGAACAGGAAGCGGTCATCCCCAAACTGTTCCCACAAAGCATGAAATTGTCCAAAATGTCTTGGTATGAAGCTGAAGCATTAAGAGTTCCTTTCGCTGGAACTAAGGGGCCGAGCCCAACCCCTGAAAAACAAACTTTATATGATTTTGGAGGGGTGTCCCAAAACTTATATAATAAGTAATATAATGCATCTACAAAAGGATTTAAAACATGACTATATATTAGCATCAATAAAAAATTTTACAATTTTGGCAAAAACCTCAAGGTGGTCTCTGCTTCATCACACCATGACATCATTATGAATGAATTAGCACCATAACCAGCTCACTGTCCAGTTACCGTACGTACGAAGTGTGGTCAATTCTTCTTCAAGCGTGTGCTGCGTGATCTCCAGCGCTCTCCTCGTCTCCTCGGCTTTCTGCACACACTCGGTCAAAGACCTGATCTTCACCTGGTACTGTAGTCATGGCAACAAGAGGGTGCGCACTTGAGTACAAGACAACCATCATCATCATCACCACTCTGAATGATTGGAAACACTGACCCCTGCTGAAGCAATGCTTTTGTCGCTTCACTGTTGGTTAGTGTTTAAGCTTTAAATGAATTTTTTAATAGAAGGTTTTATTGGAATTCAATTTAATGACTTCTGTATAAACACACACACACACACACCTCATTACATATATAAATATAAAAGTTGTTTATCACGTAAATGTGTTTCTAAGTTAAATTTAAATAGTGAAGGCCATGCCCATGTATAACTGAATAAGAGTGGAAACCAGTCTGATGTGACGTGAGGAGATCGGATGGGGTGGGGAGAGAGAAATGAATTCAAACGTCTGCCATGTCACCTGAGAGACGACTGTGTGACAGGATGCAAGCTCTCTCTCACTGGCCTGGATCTTGATGGACGCGTGCTCTTGGGTGGACTCTAACTGTTTGGTGCGATTGATGAGGCTTTTCAGTTCAGACTTGAGCTTAGTGAGGAAAAGCCGAACCACTGAGAACTCATCGTCTAAAGAGACCCCATCCTCACACACCTACAATACAGAGAGAGAGAAAGAGAGAGAGAGAGCACAAGAGAGAGCGAGAGTGAGCAAGAGTGTGAGCATGAGAGAGAGAGAGAAAAAGTGAGCAAGAGAGCAAGAGCACAAATAAGGGTGAGAGAGTGAGTGCGTGTGTGTGAGAGACAGCACATGTGAGAAAGTGAGAGAGAAAGAGAGTCAGAACTCAGCAGCATGTTTTTGGGGGATGAGTAAATTGGATGTCTGAGCACCATTTTGATTTCCTGAACACAGATGGTGGTTCCCATGTCACCCAGATCTCTGAGCAGCACACGCAGAACATCCACCGTCCTCCTCTTCTGAACAGCGTCGAGTTCCTGCAACTCTTCTATCTCACTCTGAGTGGCTTCTAGCATCTCCTACACACACACACACACACACACACAAACCAGTTAGCTGGGGCATGTAGTCTTGTTCCACCTTCTCCCCAGCTGTGTATATCTGAGTGTATCCGCGATGCCTCGTACACTCACGTTCTTCACGACCAGCTGCTCGCTCAGCCTGTGGTCGGTGAGGGTCAAGCTGGACACCTCTCGACTCTTCTCGTCGCACTTCAGGGCAAGTTCCTCCAGCGCACCCAGCACCTCCCTCACCTCCCCCCTCATCTCCTGGTTGTCTCTCTGCAGAGAACAAAGCTCCCCCTGAACGCGAGCGCAGTCCTGCTGTGACGATGCCAAGATCTGCACACAGCGGCACAAACTAGCTTCAGCTAGCATTCATTAGCACAGCTTCGCACTGATTCTGTTTCGACTCTATAATAACAACAATGAAAACAACAATAATAATAATAAAATAATAATAATAAATAATAATAATACAATAATAAAAATAAAAATAAATAAATAATAATAATAATAAAAAAAACTATTTAAAGGAGGTTTATTTATACAGTCCCGGTTTTGTGTCAGAAATTTTCAGACCTTTTGCACACATGAAGAGAAAGAATTTGAACAATCTTGCCCTGGCATCCAGTCAAAATATGAACGTTTTTACTACAAAATTCAGAAACTGTATTAGAAATTAAAAAATCTTAGACTCAATCTGAAGTCTTTAAGCTGAGTCAAGGGCTCAATCTGGACGTGAGATTTGTTTAAGGTATCCTGCAGACCTCTTCCTGCACTTCCAGCTGCAACCTCATTTTCTCCACCAGTTGTGTCTGGAGATTAATTTCTTCATCCTACAGAGAGAAGAAATCCCTCACTTATTCGCTCTAATAGCTGAAATGACCAGTAGATGTAGGATTAATGCTTCGTATATAGCCACACACACACACACCTTATCATCCAGTAGCTTGTACAGGTTGTTGATGTTCTCCTCGTACTGAACGCTCTCCAGGACATCGGCTGCTAATCCATTCCTGGCGATCGCCGTGTGCTCACAGGGCACTTCCTGTTTTTTGTCACTCAACTGCTCCATCACAGGTATGCACACACCTGAGATACACACACACACACACACACACACACAGGTGCCTTCTCTATTCCTAAACCCTATCTATGGGTCGATCTTTGGGATGCAATGGAATTTAATCTGAGATTTGAACCCCAGGCATCCTGCAGATTTCAGTCCAATAGCACAAAGATACACACACGCGACAATATAACAATCCTGCTACAGCTCTTTAGATTCCCATCTAGAACTTTCCTGATGGTTTTCCTCTAATTGCATTGGTTTCTTTCTCTCACCAATCCTCCAGTGATGGAGCTCTGTCTGCAGTTTCTCTACGAGCTCCCTCATATCGACTCCTTTCTGTTTCTCCTTGTCGTATTTCTTCTTCCACTCTTCAGCCGTCAGCTCCAAATTCACACACACCGTGTTTCTGATGCTCTTTGCTCTGTTGAAAACACACACACACACACACACAGTACAAATGAGAGATTAAGATTAAAGCAAACTTAATCGCAGTGATGATAAGATAAGAAAGGGAAAAATAAATGTAACAGAAATATATTAACCCCTTCCCAGAGTTGAGACGAAATACCTGATTCGACTGCTTTCGTGTGTTTTTATGGATTTTATTTTTGGTGTATCTACACATTTACACATCACCTTTGACCGAAGAGGAGCGTGGACCTCGTCTCGGCCTCGTTAGAGAAAGATGGAGAGCAGCAGATGATGATGGTGGTCCTGCAGTTTCCACCCAGAGAATCCTGGAGGATCCGAGTCATCTTACTGTCACGGTACGGCACGTGGGTTTTCTAACACACACAAGCACAGACAGACACAGACACACACACACACACAGACAGGCACACAGACAGACAGACGTGCACACAGAGATGGACACAGACACACACACACACAGACAGACAGACAGCCAGCCACGCACACACACACACACACAGAGATGCAGAGACAGACAGGCACACACACACACAGACAGACAGAGACATCCACACACAGACAGACACACATCCACAAACACACACACAGCCTGCATTACCTGATCATGACATCGTTTCTGATATATAAAACAGCTGGTCTGTGATGATGACGACAGGGTTGCCAGGTCTTCCATTTTTTTCCTGTGCTATTTTTGAACATCCATATGTTTTTTAATCCTTCAGATCAAAATTGTACCAAATAGGTGAATTTTAAAATGCACACAGTAAATATGTAATATATTACCCGTGTGTGACGGAATAAGGTGACACTGTGCATGTTTTTAATTATAAGCATAATAATAAGTTATAAATTAAAAACATGGATGTATATAGACGTACATATCTGTTAAGAACTTAAAACAGATTATTTCACCACCGTTTAATTTGGAGGTGGCAGTCAGAGTTTTACAAAGAATTTTAGGTGAAGGGGGCTTTCGTACAGATTTGGCAACCTCTACAAGACACAGATGTTAGAGAGAGTAAATGCCTTACAGTCCCCTCGGCCAGAGCGGAGATCACATTGCCAAGAGCTGAGAGAGACTTGTTGATCATTCTCGCTTCATCCAGCACCGTTCCTGCAGCACCGGTTTTACTGACCTGCAGGACGAACAGCAGAAACATGAACACCTATCTGTCCACTCACCCCCAAAATTATTGGCACCCTGTCTGTCCACTCTCCCCCAAAAACATTTGCCTCTTATCTGTCCACTCACCTCCAAAAGGTTTGGCACCCTGTTTGTCCACTCACCTCCAAAACCTTTGGTACCCTATCTGTCCACTCACCTACAAAAACATTTGCACCCTATATGTCCACTCACCTCCAAAAGTTTTGGCACCCTATCTGTCCACTCGCCTCCAGACGTTTTGGCATACTATCGGTCTGTTCGGCTCCAAAATTATTAGCACCCTGTCTGTCCACTCGCCTCCAAAAGTATTGGCACCCTATCAGTAAAAAAAAAAAAGTCTCCTTAAGTCTCTTTGGTGTCTTACCTTCTCGCTGCCAGCCAGGTCGACCAGGTAGAGTTTCCCTGTGAGCTTATGCGCTGTATCCAGGTGCTCCTGCTTGATATTGATGAGGAAGATGCTGTGGCTACGGGAGCTGTGCTCGTTCATATCTCACACACACACACACACACACACACACACACACACAACATAGCAACGACTCACAAAAACAGAGATGGCCAAAAACCAGTGTAACTGCTCAGGAAATATTTAAATAAATCTCACGCTATATATAATGTCAGAGGAGTTCATTGGACAGGTTTAAAAATAAGTGGAAGTCAAAGGAACTCACTGGTTACTGCTACGTGTCGGTTTGCTTTTCCATCATCTATCACTTCCATCATTTCCTCTGGACTGGAGACAAAGCGCTCGGTACAACCCTACACCACACACACACATATTTAGATGTTTAAAAAGCATATCACACTTTGTAAACCTGAACGTCTGCATTACTTCAATTCAATTTTACTTTTAACAATTAATGCTGCTTTACAGAAATCCTGATGTGGATTTCGATCCCTATTTAACATGAAAGTAGTGAGAAAACTCTCAGAGGAAGAAACCTTCACAAGAACCAGACACAAAATAAAATCCATCTTCTTTTAGGAGACGCGAGATAAAACTATAACTGATTAGAGTATACAGGCGTAGAAGAGTCAAGACAAGCAAGCAGGATGTTCAGTATGAGCATCATTCTTGTCTTTATGGTTACAGCAACAGTTTTTAAGTGATGTAGTGATTAATGATGTGATTAGTCATGCGGTTTGTATTCATTTTTAATGTTTCAGTAATTTAAAGAAAACGCTTGCTGTGGGTGTGAACTGCGTTACCTTTACGTATGGAACACGATTTTTATTCTCATGGACCGCCAGGTTGGTCTTCGACACTACACAGAGGAAAACACAATCACGGGAATTCAAAATAAGGTATAAAAGATACACTGTATTGGTAAAGGTCTTGGGACACTCTTACAAATCATTGAATTCAGGGGTTTTTCAGGGGTTGGGCTCGGCCCCTTAGTTCCAGTGAAAGGAACTCTTAATGCTTCAGCTTCATACCAAGACATTGTGAACAATTTCATGCTCCCAACTTTGTTTGGGGATGACCCCTTCCTGTTCCAACATGACTGCACATCAATGCACAAAGCAAGGTCCATAAAGACATGGATGAGCGAGTTGAATCCAATCTGATGAAGGCTGATTATCAGGACTGATAAACGAAGTCACATGACTATGACATCATCACCCATGTAAACACGTACCGTCCAACAAATCCCTGATTTTCTCCAAATAGATTTCGAAGTAGGAAACCTAGAAGAGTCGAGACATGAGATCACATGAGTGTGCGCATCACAAAACATCCAGGTAGAGGTGCATGTCAGGATCGGGATCTCATGAATCTCACCAGTCATACGTTCATATTTAGTAAATGTGAATTATATATACACACACTTATGTGTTCAAATATTTATATTCACTATATTTACTTAATTGTTCATATATTTGATATTAAATATATTGTATTTAATACATTATATTTTTATTTTAGAATGCATTTGTATTATATTTTTATAGTTAATATATTTATATTTACTTAATTGTTCATATATTCGATATTAAATATTGTATTTAATACATTATATTTTTATTTTAGAATGTATTTGTATTATATTTTTATAGTTAATATATTTATATTTACTTAATTGTTCATATATTCGATATTAAATATATTGTATTTAATACATTATATTTTTATTTTAGAATGTATTTGTATTATATTTTTATATTTAATATATTTATATTTAAATTTTATATTTAATATATTGTATTTAATATTATTTTAATATTTTTTATATTAATATATTTATATTTTTATTTAATGTTATATTTAATATTATATTTTTATTTTACATTATATTTTTTATTAGATTTTATATATATATATATTTACTTATTTGTTCATATATTTATATTTTATATATTGTATTTAATATATTTTTATTATATATTATTTTTTATTAGATTTTTATATTAAATATATTTATATTTACTTATTTGTTTATATATTTATATTTAATATGTAATATTTTTATTTGTATTATTTTTTATATTTAATATATTTATATTTACTTATTTGTTCATATTTTGGAAAAAACAGATCCATTAGAAAAGGAAATTCAACAGTAAAGAAGAAATCTTGTGACTCGCCTTGATATGGAACTCGAGGTTCTCCTGCATGGAGTAAATGTGATCGAAAATATCGTGAGCGATACGAGGAATTATTCCCATCATCTGAGGGTCATGGAGCCTTCCCTGTAAAACATATGTGTATGTCAAGATCAACACACACACACACACACACACACGCCACACTCACCTCCATAGTGTGCGTTTTCCCAGATGAAGTTTGGCCGTAGGTGAATATGGTGCCGTTGTAGCCACTCAGAACATCTACAGATCACACACACATCCAAAATAAATCAATAAACACCACACACACAACCTCAGAGAGTGTGTGTGTCCTCAGCCAGAGTGTGTGTTTCAAGATGATGTACCTCTGACAGTGTCTTTAGCACAGGATTCATAAACCTGCTCCTGTGTGGTGTTGGGTGGAAAAACCTGGTCAAACATATAAGGCTTACCCTGAAACACACACACACACACACACACACACACAGACAGACAGACAGACAGACAGGTGAGAATCTTCAGCTTTACTAATTTGTTACCATTTACCAGGTACCATTTGTTAGGATTTCCTTTAGAGAGACTCTATAGAGAGACAAAATAATTGTTTTTCTGAAATCCTCTATAATCGCAAAATTCGTTTCATTTCTATTTAATGAATAAATACTCTGACATTTTCAGAAAGCAGCTCGAAACAACAACTTACACTGACCACCACCGTGTCACTGCCTCCATATCTGATGTGTTTGCTTCCTCTCTTGACCTCTGACTCGTTCAGAGGTCTGAACCGACACAGCACTCTGACTCCGCACTCCTGCGCCATCAAAATATATCGAGCTGTGTTCCTACACGTAATTAACACCAAAAACAAAGTCCTGAATCAGGAATAAACGACATGTTGAAAACAAATAGAGGACCAGGACTGAGGAAGTGGAAAGGTGGCGCGCGCTGTAGTTGCAGGTGCCTTTAATTAATAGTGACGAGTCACTCAAGCGATGAGTCGGCTCGATGAGTCGGCTCTTGTAGAGAGCCGACTCTCACATAGGAATCTTTTATTTTGTATGTTGTCATCAAAACACTCCTGTACAAAACCCTAGACGTGTGTGTAGGTGATAAACGCTGTATGGAGTGTAATAAACAGTAGGAATTAAATATATTTCACAGGATAAATCCTCTTAATGAATCACAGACACAGTAAGCACAATAACAGTCAGTGTATCTTGCTGATTTTTACAATTATTTATAGAGCTATTAAATCTTTTTTTAAACATTATTGCAATGCATTTTCAACGTGTTGTTACTTTATTTCATTAAAGTTAGACAAAGAACCCTAACCCTAGTGAGGATGGATTAATAAAAAGGCACAGAATCAAGGACTCAAAGAGCCAAGGGCCTCAAATCCAGATCCTCTATATAAAGTCGCTCTTATTAACTAATTGGAGTCAAAGTAAATACCCAAGTAAATAGTCCACACAATAACTCAGAAGATGTGACAGGAATGAAAGGTCAGTGTTTATCACCTTAGTCTTCTGTATGTCTTTGTTAGATGAACCTTTTGTATTTTGTCGACATGGTGCAGGCTTGTAATCAGCTGCATCATTTGTATATAAATGTTATTTTAGTGTCCATCGTCTCATAACCTGTCCCTAGCCACTAATCATAATATCTTAAACTATGTTGAAGAAAAACGTAATGGATCTACTCTCACTGAGAACCGACTCCAGTGAACTGACTCACTCAAAAGAGTTGGAATATTAAAAAAAAAAGAAAGAAAAAAAAAGGAAGCCTATAGAAACCCCTTAAATATACAACTACAACTCTATAAACTCAATCTGCACCATGAACTGGAACGGTGTTGTATAACAGATGTATATTTATATCATGTGAATCTGCTTGTTGTATGTTTAAAAGTTTTCCTTTAATTAACATAAAATATAAAACTTTGGTGTATGTTCCTTATTCGGCCACCAGAGGGCAGAATTTCATTAAAATATAATGGGAGCCATCAGACTCCAGGTTTCTCTTTGTATGTTCCTTATTCGGCCACCAGAGGGCAGAATTTCATTAAAATATAATGGGAGCCATCAGACTCCAGGTTTCTCTTTGTATGTTCCTTATTCGGCCACCAGAGGGCAGCATTTCATTAAAATGTAACGGGAGCCATCAGACTCCAGGTTTCTCTTCCGCACTAGAAATGTAAAAGGAGGTAAATTATGTTTTTAATAAATAAATAAATATTTTCACATTTCCTGTTGACATTTATACATAAAGTTGAGTTTATTTTGTAGTTCCCGTCTCAGCTGGTTTGACCCAAACTTCAGTAGCTTAAAAATGAGTGTATAATATAATGTGAATTTAAATCTTGTGTTAAAAGCTTTATATCGCCAGCAGATGGTCAGATAAATAATATACATATTTATAGACTGATCCTAATAACTGACCAATAATATTGACTAACAATTTATTAGAATTTTTATATATCCATTTGTTTAACAGTATATAATCTATCTATCTATCTATCTATCTATCTATCTATCTATCTATCTATCTATCTATCTATCTATGCACCCATTTATCAATTTATCCATCTAATACATCCATTTACACATCCATCCATTTATCAATTTATCCATCTAATACATTCATCCATGCATCCATCCATCTAATACATCCATCCATCCACATCTAGAGGCTCTACCAAAATCTTTACTTAAATGAAGGGCTTTTTAAACAATACAGAAAATGCTGCACAAGAGCATCACTGCATGAAAAACCACACTGACTGTAAAGCATGATGGAATTCTATCAGTCTTTATATTCATCATAAATCACTGATTATACCCCTTTTAAATGAGTAATGACAAAAAGTAAGAAAGAACGACTTGATTGCACAAGGATTTCAAGTATGAGTGATCAGTTTTTAATTGAAACATCGGTGCAACATTATTTCAATGTTACATCACAGTATGACCTGTAATGTTCACAATATTTACAAAACTGCTGTTCAGGACAACCCATAAAAATCTAAAAAAAAAAAAAAAAACAATGAAAGAAAAACAAAAACAAACAAACAAACAAAAAGAGCAATAGGAAATGATGGACTTCAACAAACTATCCCTAACCTCAGCATCATAGCTAGCTGAAACAAATCAAATCAAGTGCACAACATACTTTGCAAAGTCTGTAAAGTATATATATCCATGAGAAAATATATACTCGGATACATGTCGGCTCGGGAGGAGAAAGAAACCCCCCTTTCCGTGCTGACGACCGGTCGTAGCGGTCAGATAAAGAGCGAGCAAAGAGATGAAAGATAGAAAGAAAGAAAGAAAAATAAATCTTGGGGGGGGGGGGGGGGGGGGGAGTGAGCGAACATAGATAAAGCAGAAAGCCATGGACAACACTGAGTATCTGAACACAAAACTGGGGTTTTTTGACCTTGAGACACTGAGTGAAAAAGACAGGGCTGGGTTCTGTGTTCGGAGTGGACTTCACCAGGACCTCGGGCATGCGCACAGTGCAGACTTCAGCACGGGAAAAACAAAAACAAAAACACCAGTAAAGCATCTTAGAGTTGAGTAAACCTGACTTTGTGACCGGACAGACGTTGATGAAAAAGTTCAGGACATTCATTCAGATGACACAACATGGCTGCTTTCAGATCAGATCCATATTCTGTTATTATATTGCACTCGGAAACTCGTAGTAGTGTCTTTCCTATAAAGATAAAGAAAAAAAACAATAACGGCAGAAACAATACGACTGCGGGAATGTGAAAAACACTCCCTGTGTGTAACTATATTTCCTCACACACACACACACACACTTTTACACAATACTAAAATGTTTTGCTAGTCGCTATTGATACATCGTGATCGGACCTGCTCCTGATAGCAAGGTTAGATATCTTAGAACTCATAATTCCTCTTATTTAACCTCCTACACGAGGTAAACTCTTAAAGGTACAGTCAGCTTTTTCATCAAGCAACACCTCCAACACACACACACAAAATGCCTCATTGTACTGACTGCCCCAATGCCTGAACCCCACCCACCAGGAGGCTCTTCTTCAGCAACCATAACAGAGAGCGTGAAGAAGACGAAGATGTGCTTTTCGAAACTGCGGCTACACCACAGGAAGAAAGTGCTATCTACCATCTTCCTCATACGTAATCTCACAGACGCTCACGATTGGCTCGTTTCTTTCTGATCGACGGTGGACAGTGACGGCGAGAGCAAGGCTGATTCTGCTCTCCCGCCTTCGGTCGGTACATACAGGAGTTAGGGAGGAATCCGGCCACGATCGTGTCCCCCTTAGTGTTTTGAAATAAGACTGTAGTGTTCCATCACAACCGCTTCAAGCAGGTCTCAAACCCAGGTCTCCAGCATGGGAGGTGGGCGCTCTAACAAGGAGGCCAAGGACTGCAGCCAGTCACTAGTGCGCCTCTTGGCACAGCACCTACCGCTGTCCTCCGTTACACTTCTCTCTGTCCATTTCTCTTCTACAGTCCGACAGTGAGCACTGCCTTGAGGTCAGCCGTGTCTTTCTGTGCTAACGGATCTCCGCTATGTGAAACTTGTACCTGACGTCGTGCTCCTTTCTACTCTGTAATCTCTTTCTCTCTGACCTCCATTGGTCAGATATACTGTTACACAGATAAACAATAACACTGTGTACTACATTGATAAAAAAAACCAAAAAAAAAACCTTCTTCTCGAAGAAGTGAATTCCGAAGGACAGCTCGGCCCCCCGAGTCGGGGCAGAATCATCACGCTGACCTACACACACCGCTGCAACGGAAATAAAAGAGTAACATTAACACCGATATACAACAAGCTATGACACTGCGAGGGGCCCAAAAAAAAAATAGATTTGTTAATCTGTTAGAGGAATAATACTGAATACGAAGGCTGTAACTCTCGAGGAAGAGTGATACATATAGATATAAGCTTTATACATACACATGTAAGGCTTTACAGAGCGTTCGCTCAGGGTTGCATTATTGCCAAGAACAGCTCAAATAAATACAGAATACTGTACAGAAATAATTTATCTTTTTAAAAACATAAGAAAATAAAATATAAGGCCCCAAAACTGCAAAACTACCCCAATACCTCGACGACAGGTCACTGAAACACATCAGTGTGATGTTTCTAGTTGACCTGGACGAGGTTCGGCGGTTCATCGATACGCTTGTTTGTTTTTGTTTTGATCGACAGCCTGTATATTATATGGAATATTTCCAATCTCACAAGAGAAATAAACGGCCAGGATTGAGAAGCGTGTCCTGGTAGTGTTCAATAGTAGAAGTTACAGGGGTCCAAACACTTTAATCGGTGCTGCAAACGGAGCATGTCCATGTTTGGCTGGTGAAGTCCACTCGACTACACACACACACACACACACACACAGCTGTGAACAGCCACTTTGTTACACTCTCATGAGTGTATGACATTGTTTAAGGTTATCTCCATTCCTGCCAGTTATAGCCAAACACACACACACGTTCACACACACACACTCCAAAAGAAACACATAAAATCGTCCAACTGACTCTATTTCGTCCTATTCACACGTGGCCATATGGGCCGAGAACTGAATAGAAACCAGCACATTGGTAGACGTTTTCTGCTTTGATTTCTTTCTTTTTTTTTTTCCTTTTTGTACAACTGAAGATAAAGTATGCATTGTCTGCTTGTACATGGCATTATCGTACAATATTTACATTTCTTCCCAAGATTTCACCATGAAATTTCTGTATTGTCTATATACACATTGAAAATGTATCAGAAATATTTGGACTGTCTATTCTCTTAAATGCAGTAATTTTTTTTTCTTCTTTTTTTTTCCATATTTTCTTTGTATTCTAGAAAAAAATAGTTCTTCAGTGAGTTTGTAGTCAAATCGCCACCATTTCTGATTGGCTTTATCCAGCACCTGTCAGTCACTTTGTGAGGGCGGGGCCTCAATGAGCCATCTGCTAGGATATAGCACCAGGTCTGAGTTTGAACAGAGAGAGAGAGAGAGAGAGAGAGAGACAGAGAGAGATGGAGCGAGAACACAACGTGTGTGTTTGGATTCTGTGAGGCTGGATTCTGTTCTGGTTGCTTCTCTCTCTCTGTTATCTGGAGATCTTCCTCCTTTTAGGTTTGGGCAGTTTCATCTGCCGTTCTCGCTCTCTTGAGGACATTGGATGAACCTGGAAAAACAAAGTCGAAGTCAGATCATATAAAAAAAAACAAACAAAGTGATGACTAGTGACATCAAGTGTCGTTTTACCTTCCTGCTCCAATCAGGTCCAGGAACAAAAAAAAAAAAAAAAAAAAAAAAAAAAAAAAAAAAAAAAAAAAAAAAAATTAAATCTATTTTAGGACCTGATATGACGCCTCACTTTAACAGTCATATCACCCGAGCAGCTCAAAATCTCTTGATTTTCTGCATCTGAGGCTACAACAATGCAAACAACCTCCTCATCACTAAGCCGGCAGAGATACTAGGAAGCACCGGTTCATATGTTTAGTGCATCATGTGCTCCATTTCTTTGTGGAAAATAAAGCTGATGTGATTTCCAGTCTTCCAGCAGTGGTGGTACTGTTTCCTGCACGAGTTCTGTACTCATACTCCAAAGCATTAAATTATCGAGCTGAATTACGAAGCAGGCGAGTAATTACCTTACGGTATCAGCCGCAGTGAGTCGTAGCAGTGCGTCTCGAATCACTGTTTAATCTGTTTAATCAATAATACATTGCAGTCAGAGGATCAAGAGTTACTCACAGTGCCTGACATCTTGTCCAGCTCACTCATGGCTTCCTGGATAGCAGCTTCTAAATGATTATTCAATTTCCCAGCTCTGAAAAGAAAAAAGAAAATATAGAGAAGAAAAGATAAATACTGAGACAAAAGATTAGAATAGCCTGGCTGAGAAACCTGCTGAAAGATGGAAGTGAATCAGCAGGCCTGCTGCAGTTCCTCTCCTCACCAGCAGATGGCAGAGTGTATGACCGAGATCAGAATTTCAGCACCACTTCTGACTTCGGCCCATGTACTGCTGCTATCAGCCTTCGATGTTCACCTCGTCCATCAGTAAAACGGACCACCACAAGGTTAGATACGTTTCTGAGCATGGCAGTGACACCGTCCTAGTAACTTGTGTCACACTGCTGTGACTGTGTTTTTTAAAGCAGTGTGTATTCTTCTTGGCCACTTGATCAGACACACCATCTTTGTTGGTGAGCATTCCTTTAAAGAGGATTTCAAACACAAGCGACAATGATCGCTGTTAACGTCTCAAAATAAAGGTTTAACCTTGCCCCCCACCACCACCGATTTCCAGTCATGTTCAGCATCATATTAACGTGGAATTCGACGTAGAAATACTGGAGATGTTTCAGACTCAAAGTTGACAGAGGCGATGGCGGTATTAGCGTTAAAACTGATGCTTTGAAAGCTAATCTGTTTGAGCAGAGTGTACAGGTAAGGAGGAGAGATTACAGGACTTAAGTGCTGCTGCATCAGTTATTATACGCGGAGATGGAGCGAGGGATAAATCTGACTGCATCGCTATCGTATGACATTGTGGCTGAATAGAGCAACACAGTAAATGTAATTTCATGACAAGTTCATTTTTGGACTAAAAGGTAATTATAAAGGTTAGTAAGCAAGCTATACAAGGGGCGGAGTTCAAAAACTCTCACTACCATCACATGCTTTATATAACTGTCAACGCTGCTCTAATTATCCACACCAAAACAGCCGGACATCACTGGTCCTTAGAGAACAAAACACACACATAGCAACAGCGGTGTGCATCACTATCATGGTCAGTGTATAACCAAAAAAAAAAAATATCCCAGTGATTGCTGGTTCATGTACTCAAGGAATGCACAAGATGATCGCAGAATTGGACACGAAAATGAGACTTACATTCTGTTCCTCTTGGCAGCTCTGTTCAGTGCCTCCAGGTCCTGGGTTAGTGTTTTCAGCTTCTCAGGCTCCACCTAAATGATATTAATAATGTTTTTAACATTTTCTCCTTGCGTGAGACCGAGTCAGTGTAGATTTCCAACACATCCACTGAATATATATACACATCTTATATAAAATGATCACAACCATTTAAAACAGACTATTAGTAGAGTAAAAAAAAAATGGACTATACTGTTATCGGCTAATGTAAACAAGTAAGGAAAACACAGAGCCACCAGATTAGTATATCAGAATCTGCCTGTGCCTTTACCTTGGCCTGGTCGGACAGTTGCATGCTGGGATTGTGGCCGTGCTCCTCCCCTACTAGTTTGTTAGGCCAAGGAGGGAAACCTTTAATTGGCCAGACAAGTTCGCCCACGTTGAAGCCTCTCGGCCGGTAGTGCAGAAGCTCGGCAGAGGGTGAATCCGGGTGACGCAGTTCCTCCTCACTGCTCAGACTCTTGGTGTCTGAGGGGCTGGGTGCACAGTGCCCATTAAAGTGCCCGTTGAAGTGGGTGTAGTCCTTCAGCAGTGGTCCCTCCAAGCTGGTGGAGGAGCTGGGGGACTGGTCATCACCTGTAAGCGGTTCGTTATAGCTGCCTCGCACACACAGAGGCGGACCGCCGTTTATGTGAGCGCAACGCTCCACCGTCTGCTCCAGCCGCTCTTTGAAATTGACGTGGAGGGGAAGCTGGTTGTACCGGAAGTTTCCAGGATTTCCATCACCTGCCGGCTCAGACGACTCGTGGCATTGCGGGTTCGTATCTGTGCCACTCGCTGCCCTCTCTCCGCCGTCACTGCACGGGCTGCTCCGCACTTGTGCCGAACATTCCAGAAACTCATCCCCTCTCCAGTGGGCGTGACCAGGCTCTTCCCACTGCTGCCCGGGCGAGCGGAAGTAGTCGTGTGTGTCCGTGCTGTCAGGCGTGCACTTGCCCTGCTCGGAGCTTCTGCGTGCACGATCGTTTCGAGTCGGGGGTGGAGGTCTAGCGCAGGGCTGCACCAGCACGTCTGTGCCTTCGTGCCCGCGTGGCCCATGGATGACGGCGTTGACGGCATGCGGCAAGCCGTGCGGCTCTCCGATGGAGGCGGTGAAGGCAGTCATGGCTCTGAGCGCAGGTACAGGGCTGGCCTGTGTCCCACTGCTGCCCGCCGTTGTCGTGGTGATACCCACTTGCATGCCTTTACTGGCTGTGTCCACTGCAGTCCGGTACAGGGCATCAACCGCCTCCGTGCCGGCACCTGGCAACTGCTCTGACCCCTGTCCTCCGGCACCTGCTGCCAACGTGACCTCATTCTGCCCCCGGAGCTCTTGCTGACCTTCCTGGAACATTCCTGGCTCAGCAGGAAGCGATGTCACACCAGGCTGTGAACTCATCTGCGTGTGGGAGATCGGGGTGCCGTCTGGCATGCATCCCTGGAACAGAGGAGTCAGAGGATAATATCATTAAGGTTAAATTCATCATAATCCTTCCAGGTCAACAGATGTCTGATGCACCACTCAGCTTGAGATTAAGACGCATTTAATGTTAAAGAACAATGTTCTTACACAGATCCATGTGCCTCACCTGGTAGTCCTGGTACAGACAGCCCATGCTGTTGGAGGCATTATTCTCAGGAAAAGATGTTTCAGAATAAGCGTGCCCCTGGGTCTGGTAGGGGGAGACCCTATGCATGCTTTGGAGTGCTGGATGCAGTTGGTGCTGCTGGTACATGTGTCCTGTACTGCTCATGATGCTGCCCATCTGAGGATTACCTATACTGCAGTTCAGCGCCACTGCATTACCTTTGAACAAGACAAGAAAAACATTGGTGATTCTCAAGCCTGAACTTTGGAGTGCTTTGCATGCTCTCAACAAACCCATGTCAAGTCAAGAAAGGACTTTTTGAGCTGATTACACAACTCATAAATCAACACCACTCCAAGGTAAACACAGAAATTAATCACTTTAAAATCAGATTGAAAATCTCAAATAATGGGAAAAACAGGAAATACAACTAAATACATCATCGTATTTCAGTTACTTTGCTATTAACTAACCAAAAAGGTTTCAGCTTGACTGAGGGCAGCCCTGTATTCTGTTTAGCAGTCATTATATTCAATATCAAGAACATAAATATTATATAAAAGAGCAAAAATAAGAAAGAGTACATACTTAATCTGAAAAGTCATGAAATGTACAGAATTGAACACTGAGCTGACCGCAACGTTTAGCTAAACATACTTAAACTGAGTCTGGCCCCTAGAGGGCACTGTCAGTGCTCTCAGTTACGCCTGGTGTGATTGGACCTCCGCTCTCCAGATGGCACAAAGTCTGCTGTGCGCTCTCTGGCTTTCTCTCAGCATGTATTCCTTTTCTCTACCTCTGTCTTCCTTTCCCAGGCTGGCTGATGCTCTCTCGCTCCTCTCCCCGCCTCTCTCTCTCTCTGAATAAAGAGTGTAAGGCTGCCAGATGGCACGGTAGGTGAGTGTATCTCTCTGCATCTCTGTATATATGGCCAACACCTGCCCCAGAAGAGATTAGTGGTGAACTTTACCCCCAAAAATGTTAATAATGAATAAAAAAGCTAATGGGGATCTATATCAGGCATCAAGAACATCCTCAATCGTTCAGAAATATTTAGATTGTCAGGATGACACATGGTAGTGCGTTTACACTTGCGCTAATAATCCGGTTTTAAAATGTTAAAACACCACGTTCTGCGATTCCAAATACCATTAAAGCAAAAGTCATAAAATCTGGCTACATTTTTCTTCAATAATTAGGTCGTTCAAGGCATGTTTAAGGTTAGCACTGCCTATACAGAACACCCCAGCGCGGTGCGGGGTCAAAGCACTTTCCTCAATTGCCCCAGTGGTCAGCTCACAGAGTTAAAACAGCATTAAAGAAACTATAGTTTAACAAGCTCAAGTTTCTGTAAAGGTCATAAATCATTAGCTTACTAAGCGATCAAGTCATGTGACTATGTCTTAACAGTGTAAAACGATCAGGAGCAAGCCGATATCACTAAACGATAACATAAACCAGCAACAATCCAATATTATAACAGCCACTGAAACTAGCCGTGAATATGAATTAATTTATATGTGAATCATTCCCCACGAGTGTTTGTTTTCAGGACATTCCAAATGGTTGTTATGGCTATGCCCAGCGCTTGTACAACGGCTCTGATCGATTTTCTGTTCTTTTCATTGCTTGGAAACGGCAGCTCTCTGGTCTTTATGTTGGTTTATCTTTTCTAACAAACGAACGTAGCCTTCACAGGCAAAAACCAGGGCTCACACTGAGAGTAGACATTCAGAGCTATTAATTACTTAAATCTATCAGGGCACATCTGGGAACACTGGTCAGTCAAATGGTCCAAAGCGAGTGCTTTCAGACAAACGGTTCAAGAACATCCAGATGTAAATCTAATGTAAATAACAACAAAACACTGCATTCATGAAAATCCAGTTTGTCCTAGGAATTTGAATTTGGGTAAATTTACATATAAGGAGACTCACTAATGTAAAACTCATTTGTTTAGCTTTAAATCATGAAACTGTTGCGCGAGTTACTGCTTATTTGTTTCAACAGCACAGACATTTAGCGAAAATTAAATTGCTTGAAAGAAATCGATGCAAACAATTCTATAAATTAAGACTAGCTGTTCAGTTAGGACAAAAATGGAGGAATAAAAGGAGAAAAACGTGGCGTCGCATTGGTCGAGCTGCACTAGTGGAAAATTTGCCTTCGTAAATGGTTTGTTTTTGCAAAAATACGAAACAATTCAGCGTTTCTCAGCGCTACCCACTACTGATGAAATGATTTTCACTACTTGTTTGCAAGCTTGTTTTAAAAAGCATCGATGCTATCTATCTATCACTTCACTTCTGGACATTGAAAAGACAGTAATAGTTTTGATAAACGCTGTGATGCTACAACTAGTTTTAGTAGTCGTGTCCACCATGAGTTGTCATCATTGGATTACTTAAGCACACGTAAACATGTTGATTTAATTAGAATAGTAATAAAAAACGGTGTAAACATTTTGTACACCTTATACATAAAAGAATACAGCTTTCCCCAACACAACACATTTTCCCAGTCATGCCTGAGGAAATTGTAATTTCACACGATTATTTTTCCTTCAAGCAATTTTTCATTAATAAACAGACAATAAATACTATTCCTAACCACAGCGAAGTTCCACATGGACCAGCGATTTTTCTACTGAGTGCTAGCACATAAAGACAGCAATTGGAAATATTGTCTGCATGACTCAGCAATCTCCCATCCCCATGATAACGCAGGACGCTGACTCAGCATTACGCCTGCCGTTTTAATAGGCTTTGACGTCTCAAAGAGCAGGACGCCCCAGAGAGAGAGAGAGAGAGAGAGAGAGAGAGAGAGAGAGAGAGAGAGAGAGAGAGAGAGACAGCTTTGTGCGATGAATCTGAGCAAATATCATTCCTCACCCTGACATTAGCCAAATGGAAGGCTCTAACGTACAAATCTAAAATGAAAAAATCTCATTAATTTTTGGTACTACGTATGACTGACTCGTGGTGCGTGGGCGGTGAATACGATCTGCTTGAGCTCGACTGAGAATGAAAACACACACACACACGCCTGTTTACTTTCACACAATATGAAACGTCCACATATTGCACTGATGGACTGATCTCACTAAAAGCTTCTTAACATCACACTGGTAAGAGGAAACTTGCGTACGTGTATATAGTTTACACCCCACACGCATTCACTGTCTGATAAATAGAACTGGTGGTGGAGGTGGGAAGCCTTGAGCTAGGCCTTGTGCTGCGTTCTTTAATATTTCTTTCAGCATGTGCATGACTCAACAGCAACTCTGTGCTTAGCGAGCAGCCACGTACACACACCGAGGGAGGGTACGCCGAGCGGCTGACGATATCATTTTCATCAGATTCGGATTAAAAGCTGTGAGCGTACATGTAACAGGACACAACCGATAGATCGTCTCGCTGACAAAATTTGTCTGAAGGTCCATCTTTGTGACGTTAGCAATATATACACAGATCAGGCATAACATTATGACCACCTGTCTAATATTGACCCATCGTGCACTGTGTATTCTGACACCTTCCTATCAGAACTAGCATTAACTTCTTGAGCAACAGTAGCTCTTTTGTTGGATCACACAGGCCAGCCGTTGCTCCCCATGTGCATCAATGAGCCTTGACCGCCCATGACCCTGTCGCCGGTGTATTTTATTTATATATTTATATATATATATATATATATATATATATATATATATATATATATATATATATATATATATATATATATATATATATATATATAAAATCATATCCAGCTCATCAACCCTCCCAAAGTTAAGCTGAATCCCAAGTTGTATTCTATATAGGATATAACGATGTTGCCCTACTCCCTAGGTAGTGTCCTTATGCATAATGTAGAACGCCATTTGAGATTGGTTCCGAGAGAATACTGGACTCTTTTCATTTCTGCTGTAAAGTTTCTATTCCAACTAATCAGCAGAATAAAGTATTGGCACCCCGGTGTGCAGGCAGCCATTAAGTGAAAGTTTGCTCCTCTTTATTTTCGGTAAAGCACCAAAAGCCTTTATTTTATTTTTTTTAAGCCCGAGGCCGGACTGCAGTCACACCTTGCTGGAACGTACTGTTTGTGTGAGAGGATTCGTTAAACTGGTACCCATATGCATACGGCAACACTGTTGACAGCAAACACACTCTGTACAGCAAAACTGTATTCAATTACAGAGCAGAACATCTCTACCAAACAGCGCTGCTCGGCAACGCTTTAGAAACCAGGACTATTCATGTCCTGACCCAGTGTGTGCATAGGTCTACCCGTAGGCAGTTATGGCTCTGATCAGAATGCTGTAGGTTCAAATCCCAGCACAGCCAAGGTGCCACAGTTTGATCCTTGAGATTAACCCGTAAATCTAAGCTGCTCAGTTCTGTCCTACATGAGTACAAGCCAAAAAAAAGTGTACATATTTTTTGTATTTACACCCATTTGCAGAAATCCAAAAAAATAGCTTCTTTGATCATTTTCTCCTTAAAATTGACTGATTCCCACCGACCAGCCAGTTCTCCTCTATTATACGCAAGCATCTGACTTTTGTGCAGGAGTGTCAAACCTGGACTGAAGCTAAACACGGCAGTAGCAGCCCGAGGGGGCAGTGTGCTGGCTTTCTGCTACACACCTGGACCCCTGATATCAACTGAAAAAATGTGTTAACTGTGATCATTACTGCTGACTGAAGTGGTCCAGTTTTACAACTGCCACATATCCACACTCAGACTGACTTTACAGCAAGGCAATGCGCCATTACATGTCTGTATTGTTAATGAATGGTATCTTGAATGCCACAGTGAGTTTTTATTTCTTCAGTGTCCAGCATAGTCTCAGAATCTTGACCCCATCAAGCATCTCTGGGATGAAATTGAAAAAGGGATGTTTGCAGGATGTCACAGAGCATCCAGTAACATTTTACCCATTTTATGCTTTCTGAAAGCCAAAAGGGGCACGGTAGAAACAACTAAAGGTAGGCAGTGTGCTTATGAAGGAAATTATTAAGCGTATTGTTCAGCTTGTTATCAATAGAACGCTGGAATGTGATGTGCATGCACCAGTCCACAGGGGCAGTAAGAAGTTGTCGTGGTGTACATACCGAGCGTATAAGAATGATAGCACTCGTCCCGCTGAGCTCGAGGGCTCGCCCAGTACGGACAGCACGTATGATCTACTGATGCTGCTGGTTGCCGGGTACGTTGCCATGGGAACCGTGGCGCGATGATTGGTGGGGCTGTCCGCGGTTTGATTCAGACTGCAACCCCTCCCCTTCCCACTGCTGCACAACACCGCACACAACAATACACATGCACACGCACTATAAGGAGGAGGAACGTGATTTAATGGGGCTGGGGGGGATTGTGTTGGGTGTGTGTGTGTGTTGAGTGAAACCATGCAGTCTGTCAAGAGTGTTTGCTTACACATTGTTGAGAGACTCTGTGTGTATGTATTTTTGTTGCCAGAAAAGAGGCAAAAAAGTCAGTAAAGATTTATCATCATCCAAGCAGCTTCAAGACATTCACTCAGCCATTCCTCTGGAGTTAGACCAGAAAAGCTGTTACACCCATTTAGGACAAAGCATCTCAAAGTGCTATTGTTTTTTCACTCCACTTTCTAACACAATATGCTCTCATGTGAGACCTGATCCTACCTTAGGTCCCAGCTCACATTAAGTCTTTGAAATCAATTCCAGATGACCGTGTCATTTCTTTAAAAAAAACAAAACAAAACTACCTGACAGCATCTGTGTTAAAGTCTAACTTTTACCAGAGAATCCTGGCTACTACAAGAATCTGCTCGAGTTAACGCATCATTTCAGTGCCGATTTCTCTGTTGCAGCCTAATTTTGTGGACCTATGACACCCCCTCCAGCACCCCCAGTGCAGAAACTTCCACCACAGACAGTTGCATGGGCATGCAGCTCTCCTGTTTATGATGAGAAAGCAAGATTTTGGGATCTCTCCAGGTAAACAACAGTGGACTGTGTAAATCTAGTATATGCTGATCCACAAGACACCAGATCCCAGTGATCAAGGCGTGTATAGTGTCAGCGATTCTGAAACTTCTGAAAGTCATGTCCAAAATGTCCAATTTTTAAAGAGGTTTGTGTGGAAGATGAAGCACTGGCAGGACTAACTGCAAAAAATAAAATTATGAATCCAGTTCTATAGGGTATAATTGCATCATGACGCATGAGAGTGCTGCATCAGCAGCGATATGAAAGCAAAGTACCCTATGAAGGCACATTTAACCCATGTTCAGTCTTCATCTCCATTTATACTGCATTTGAAGAACATTTCTTGATTCAATAACAGCAATAAAGTCGAATTATCACTTGCTAGCTAGCTAGCCGTGTTGCGTGAACGATGATCAGAGAAATATTAACCACATTCAGGGTGGACAAAGGAATATATTTTTCAGCCACCCCATCATGCAAGCATATACCCTGTCCCGTTTGTGGTCTCCTAATAGTTTTATGATGGTCAGCTGCAGAATGCAAGCCACTGTAATACATTTCCATCTGTATTTGGTCACCTCATTCCTCCAGCTCTGACTCGCCTGCTGTCCTTTCAAGCGTGTCTCAAAGGTGCCACGTCACTCTCTGCGGTCATTTACACCTTTACATGTTTCTCTCTCTCTCTCTCTCTCTCTGCTACCTCGGTTGCTGCTTCTCTTTATCGCTCTCTCTATAGCATTCTTGTGTCCTTTAAACAGTATAATGTTTTTATTATGGTACTGAATGCTAGGTGTTATGTTAGCCTACGTTAAATAAGAACTAGCCTTTGATATTAGCCTATTCCCTTTATGGCTACGCATACACATGGATTTCACTAGCAGACATTGTTAGCACTGTGCATGCACGGTGGCTCACAGCAAATGGCATCATGTAGCTAACGCTACAATAGCTAACATCGCAAATGCACTGTTCCTGTGAAGCTTATCATTACTCTCCCATTTTCTTTGTTCATTTTTTTATATTAAATCACAGAAGATCTGAGGGAATCCGTAGACGATCTGGACAGTCAGCAAAATGCTAATAATCTCAAGGAGTGAATAGCCATTAGCTTTAATTGCCTTATCGCCAAACACTCGTTTCATGTCAACAATAAATCCTCATCTGTGTTTTGTCCACTACGGCTCAACTATGCTAGGCTCAGCTTTATGCTTTCTTCACAGCAAACCCAAATGACTCATAAGTCCTTCATCTGATTGTTCGGAGGCTGATGGAGAAAAATCCAGATATGCAAGCGCAGCATAAAATCAGACTGAAAAGAAATTCAGAATACATTCCATGAGGTTCAGTGGTCAGAGAAAGTCAGTATGACTCACAGTAGGCCTGGGTTATAAAAGTGGTCTGACAGACCACATTCAGATTTCCCTTTTTGCCATGAAGTTTGATCAACCAAGAAAGACTTCTGACAAGCTGGCTTCCTGTTGCCTCAGTGACAAGGAGCAACGGTTCTCCATCACAGTTATCATGTGCTACACTTTCCCCTGAAAAGAATACTGAACCACAAAACCATGCACTGCGTGTGGGTTTATAAACTACTGCTGTAGCACAAGGGACTTAAATGCAAAACTACTCTAAGGAAACGATGCCTTGAGTTACTGAATGCAAAATACATATGTAATATAATTACTTCGACATCTGTATTGAGATAAATCAAGTTCACAGTGAATTGGTAAATCGCATTGAAATACAGCTCTCTCACTATGAACCTAACTGTATAACTTTTATTACAGTCCACAAATCCACAGCGTTATGATCCCTCCATGTGATTCCTAAATCACAACATCTATGAACACTTGAAACAAATCACACTGGCCCTGGACTAAGCCAACTGGCAGCTAAGGAGAAGGACCTGCTCCGGTTCTTACCTGTGTCAGACATGGCTTGGGCACAACTAGCATCATTGCTGTTGGGTACCATACAGGACATATTCGGCCGGATGTGTCCATGAGGAATGCCTTGTTGCTGTTGATGTACATGAGACAGTTGCTGTGGGTGAGTGCTTGGGTGTCCCATAGAAGGATGTCCTAGAGGAACCTGCCCACTCTGGGCCAATGGTCCACAGTTCCCCATAGCTGTGGCTTGTATCTGGTTAATCATCCCAGGGAATGGAGTCGGAGGCCCTTGTGCTCCAGACTCCATGCTCGGACAGTGCATTGGGTCTGACTGACTGTGAAGCCGTTGCTGTAACTGCATGCTTTGTTGGGTCATTCCAGGAGGCACGGCACCCTCTCCAAAGTGCATCTGACTAGGGCCAACTGCAGGTAATGGACGACTACCCCTGGCCATGTGGGAGCTCTGGTTGCTCATCGACTGGAGTAGCTGGGCCATGGAGGTGTTAGGAGGTAGACCTCCAAGCCGGGGCACCTTTCTCATTTGCTCCGGAGGAGGGCAAGTTGGCCTGGGACCACTCATGTCCGGTTTCATCATGCTGAAGACCATGTTGTCATGGCTGCTAGCATTAGGAGGTTGCTTGCGCTTACGAAGAGGATCACGCTGCTGAGCCATTAGCTTGTCTCGCAGAGCCGCACGTCCACTTTGGCCCTCGGGCATGGGCATTAGAATGGTTGAGCTGGGTGGCAACATGGGATTTAAAGTGCTGGGCCCTTCAACACCCCTGCTACCACTATTTCCACCACCAATAGGACAAGGCATCCCACTGCCACCATTTCCATTATTACTACCAGTGGCAAGACCAGAACTTCCATTCCCCATTCCACCAGCCCCTGCACCCATTCCTGTGCCAACACCCATACCAGCACCACTGCCACCTATCCCACCACTGCTACCACCAAGTTTGTTTTGATTTGCTAGCTGTGCTTTGGCTGCTGCTGAGAGTAGACTACTGGCAGGGAAAGAGGCAGAATTGTGTTGGTTGAAGATCTGGTTAAGAGGCATGCCCAGTAGTCCAGGGTGGTTCTTCTGGGGGGCACTACCGCCTGAGGCTGGGGGAAACATGGAGTTGTGCTGACTGCTGATCGCATTATTCATTCCAGACAGAACTTGGTTGGGATCTTTGTACTGATGGAGTGTGTCAGGCTTGGAAGAGGGGCTGGAAGGCATAGTGGGTCTGGGTGAACCCATGGAGGATCTGGGTGAGCGTGGTGGAACCTTAATGCTGCCACATGGGACCTGAGGCCCTGAGGGCATGGCAAAGCTCCCATGCTCTGATGAGGTGGAAGAGGAACGGGATCGCTGTGGAGATGCTTCCATGCGGCCCAGTGCTGGCCCAGACATGTGCACAGGAGACGTCACTGGTGAGGGGGAGATGGAGGTGGCTGTTCCATGCTGAGACCTCTGCATGTGTCCACCATGACCAACTGGCCCAGGCTTCACCGTTGGCAATGGAAGGTTGCTTGGCAACGGGACAATGGCAGGAGGGATGTTTACATTCATCATTGGTACCTGAGAGTGGGCGTTGGGCTGGAAGTTGGATGGGCTTGGATTTGCCATGGGACTTTGAATGACAGGTTTGCTGGGAATGGGATCTAAAATTCCCAGAGGGTCCTTCTCAGAAGTCATCTGTTTTTTCTGGACCGCACATGTGGGGGGCATAACAGAGGGAGGAACAGGGTGAGGTGCAGACTGGGGCTTATGGTGAAATACTGCTCTGGTCATATCCATGTTAGGTGGGTAGCTAACATTACAGTGTGGCTTTTTCATGATAGGGCTTTTGTTGGGGACTGGGGGGGAAAGAGGTGTGTTAGTCCTTCCAGCCATGGCACAGGACAACTGAGTGGCAGGAGAACCATGAATCATAACACCAGGAGGGGACATGGGTGTCCTGTGGTTACCATGAATTGGGCTGGGACTGCCAGCCGCCTGATAGCCACAGGGATTGCTTCTTGCAAATCCATCTGGACTACCCAAAGAGTCTGTTCTAGGGGACAGGGAGCCATCCCCATACCCCTGCAAACCTGACGAAGGGCTCAGCATGCCTCCTGGTCCACTTCGGTAGGGTGACTTAGGCCCTGGCTCATTACTGCCCAATCTTTGTCGAGGGTATCCAGAATAATGCTCTGGCTGCTGAGCACTGCTCATATCTGCAGAGTAGTGTCGCTGACCTGCTGCCATCATCATCTTGAAAGGGTTCTTACAGTCAGGTAGTGTTGAGTTGGGCAGCCCATCGTGGGACTTATTCCTTATTGCTCGAGGGGTTGCAGACCGCTGGATGGTAGGGGCCATGGACGTCACAGCACCTTTAAAAGAAAAGGGTTACATTAAAATGGGAGGAAATAAATTTATAATGCAGAGAACAAAAAAGTATACGATCTTAAGAAGCTGGGGATTGTATGACATGGTAATATACAATAAATTTTAGGCACAATTTCAGTCAAAACACTGCATGAAGAAAACATCATACTTGTGCCTCCACTGGGACCAGTCAGCGTTAAGGAGGGATGCGGTAACTCCATACTTTTATGCAGAGTGGCTACAGCTATGAGCTTTCTCTTGTGGATGCAAAGCTTTGTGACGTCCTCATCAGCCTTCACATCCTCTGCAGTCCTCTGTTTGACAGTGGCCCCAGGATCAAAATTAAACACCTGAGGAAGAAGCAGTTGTTAACATCACTTGGCCTTGCCTATGGTCATACATTACTATCAAAATGTACTTTCGCTCCGACCTTGCATATTAATTCACTGACCTACTTATTTCCAGAGGTAATGTAAATTCATTAATGTTTTACAACCGACTTGGGTATGAAGTGAGTCTAAGATGAAGACCGACCTTGGGGAGGATGAGTGGACACTCCAGGCCACACTTACAGGTTCCATCCGTGAGAAGGTAGGACTTCACCTGTTCAAGGCTGGACAGCACTGATCCACTGGGACTATAAGACAATTCATTAGTGCTAAATGTGTGCCATGTGTGCACTGTGGCTTATATTTATAATTAACATTAACACATCTATGTTTTGTTTACCTGATATAGACAACCCCAGAGGACTCCACCTTTCGGTGCCAGCCAATGGGCACCTGGGTAGGCATAGGCTGCCCCTCCCCCTCCCCTCTCTCACTCTCCTTTCCTCCATTCATTTTTCTGGGTTAGCGCTTGACTCCGCCGGAGAGATTACACGTTCTTCACTGTCCCAACACTACTTGTCATCGTGTCTCTCGGAAACGGGAGGACAGAGCGCTACAACTTTCCGCTAAAGAAACCGGCTGCGGCGAATTGTGTTTCCGGGGGTGGGGGGGGGAGGCTTGGTGCACGTGAGGCAGGCTCACAGTGGGACCACGCCTCTGATGAGCCTCATCGCGCTGCTACTAAATGCAGATGGGGATTCCCATGTCGGTCTCTGACCAATCAGAGCCATGAGAGTTGTGATGAAGTTCATGGGCTACATATGCAAAACAAAAAGCACCTTAGAGTAAAAAACACATGATTACAGTGCAAGCGCACTGCAGGCCACCGTGCAGCACGCACATTCAGCACAGCAAGAGACGACTCTCCGGGTCATGGGATTGCTCCGTCCGGAAGTGGATGATTCTCATTTTCTTTCAGGATGATCAGTTTATAGTCAAAAATCCCATCAGATGCTTGGCCAACATGTCAGAGCCAGTATGATTTGCATGATTACTGTGAGAAAGAAAGAAAGAGAAAAAAATAGGTTAAGATGCTTAAACAGCTTTCTAAACTTCTCTGTAATGGATTAAAAAAATATTACGGTGAGGACTGGAGTGTTAAAATCATTAAGAGGGTTAGTAATTAAAACAGCATTCGTGGAGGTAGAAGAGAAAGCAATCTCTTATCACTCTGAATCCCGGAGTTCTAACAGAGCTTTGTTATGGCGAGAGGAGTGCACCCTCCATACCGCATACATTTCAGCACTGGGTGAATCATCCTCTCTCTGTATTTCCTGTTGTGCATGACTAATACAGTAGAGCGGGACCAAACAGGAGGGTATAAGAAGGTATGAATCTTTGTACTTGTCACATACCTCAGTGCAAAAAAGAAACAAGCTAGCATTAAAATAAACAACCATTCGCTGATCCGACATTGACAAAGACCCCATTCTTTATTTACGTGGATTTGAAATACAAGTGCAAAGCAAAATGGTGCCATACGAACAGAAAGCAAAACTAAAATTCAGTCAGGTCTATAGAAGAGTACTGTTGCCTGCGAGGTTAATTGGGGATGTTTTCGCTTCTAACCATCCAGCCTGCGAAACCTACGGCTTTCACAGACGTTATATGACGTCTTAAAAGCTTCTAAATACACTGAATGGTATGTTTCTGTTGAAAATTCTTGCATTTCCTTCAACACCACATGTCTGTATACAGTCTAAACATAGCCACACCTCCTAAACCCCAAAACAAGGGAGCCTCTCTCTTTGGACCACCCACACCCAATGGAGTCTATATTTTTTAAATAAACACAAAGCGCCTCTCATAAGTTACATGAATGAATCCCAACATAGGAGGCAAGTTTTTGTAATCTGAGTGTGACGTTCAGAAAACAAAAAAAAACCATACCCGAAACACCCAACAGTTATATTCCCATCCTGTTATGAAGCTAAAAACAGCGCCCCTCAAGTGACGAGTAAAGGCTTGTCTCACGTGAGATGCGCAAGCGTCATTAAGCAGCATCAATCCCTAAGGAAACGACGTCTCAATTGTTTAAAACCTACTTATATTTTTAACAGCAATACTTTATCACGCTGATTCGAAATTTAGAGTTCCTTTGAGTTGGCCAGATTTCTGCTTTGTCGTATAGGGATTCGCTGTAGAGCAGTCGTTTATCTTCATCAACAAGGTGAGAAAAATATGTCCCAACACCTCTTTTTGAAACAGTTTTGTTTTGTACGAGTTGAAGGCTTGAAACTTGTTTTTCTTTACCCATGCACTTGCCTCTGGAGTTACTGAGCATGTCATAGCACCATTAGCTACAAGTACATACACTGTTTTGCCAAAAGTTTTGGGACACCCCTCCAAATCATCGAATTCAGGTGTTGTTTGGGGATGACCCCTTCCTGTTCCAACAAGACTGCGCACCAGTGCACAAAGCAAGGTCCATACAAGACATGGATGAGCGAGTGTGGTGTGAAGGAACTTGACTGACCTCAACCTGATTGAACACCTTTGGGATGAATTAGAGCGGAGACTGTGAGCTAGGCCAAAACTGGGACGTCTGCCTTTACATGCACATGAATGTAATATGGAGGGTTAGGCCTTTGCAGCTATAACAGCTTCAACTCTTCTGGGAAGGCTTTCCACAAGGTTTAGGAGTGTGTTTATGGGAATTTTTGACCATTCCTTTAGAAGCACATTTGTGTCAGGCACTGATGGACAAGAAGGTCTGGCTCACAGTCTCTGCTCTAATTCATCCCAAAGGTGTTCTATCGGGTTGAGGTCAGGACTCTGTGCAGGCCAGTCAAGTGGTAAGAAAGGAAACCAAGATAATTTTAATATCCATTGTATGTAACATATCAGATTTGAAACACTGAAAGATCTTTCTCATGTTAGAGTGCTGAACTGTTGTTGGAATATTGATAAAGAATCTAAATTTTCATTATCATGTGCAACTCTAATCTCAGGTTGACGAAAGTACCATTTCTGCCTACACTAGCGGATACAACAAGCTTGTTTGCTAATTAAGAAGACAGCGGCACAAAATCTTTCTTTTCTTCATCCAGCATCGTGTGAGATTTAAGCCCGTCACATCACTATGATCATTTGGTAATTATGTAATCTCCACACCCTTGTGGATTAATCTAAACTTTTCTCCTGTGTTTAATATATAACGCAAGTGTTTTTTAGCCAGTACTCACGACTCACTTCAATCAGCAATGATGAATAAATATTCGTCTGAAGCTCTAAAAAGTGGAATATTAATAATATCCATCAACCATGATCTGATATGGCGTCGTGCCGACGTTGGCTGGACGCATGTGCGCTGTGTGGGAGCATGATTTAATCGTTTTTTTCCAAATCTTATCCACAATGCAGTTCTTTTTGCGTAAAGAAAAAGAAAAATATATTCCGTAAGGTGACTGTGCTCCTTGTATTTCCTGACAGGATAGATATAAAGCCGTCTGTAGCTCTACGAGATGGTTTGTTTGAGAACGTGTAATATTAGACACAAAAAATAAACATGGCATTAATACACTGACTAACTGAGCCCTCTCTGATGCGTAGCTGCTATTGTTCTCAGCTGCTGGTTAATGTGTGTTCTTGTGGAACCGGCCTGATCCTTCATGCCTCGATGACAAAGAACCGAGGAGTACCCAAAAAAAAAAAAAAGCGTTAGACTGAACACAGCTGTCGAGATGAAATGGTTGCAAAAATGGACTCTAAAAACACCTTTCTCTTCTGAGCACTACATATTGGGGTTTGATTAAGAATGAACAGAACGTCTTGCTTTTCTGTTGATCCTAGGCAGATGAATCGAGGATATTTTTCTCCGCTGTAACTACGAACTGTATTCAAATCGCAAACTCCATTCAGTTCTCAATGTAAATTGTGACAAAGAACAGTACTGAATCAGTACTAGAGTGTGTCGCTTAAAACTATAGAAGAAAAAATGAAGGGAGAAACAATTTTGATAAGTTGTGAGTGAACTTTAAAATGACCCTAATGTCCATTTACATTGAGCAGGAACAAATTTACAGTGGATCCTCAGCATGCAACTTTAATTTGTATGTAAACTGTATGGCTGCTTACAAAAAACCCAAGCCAGGCATTCCATGTCAAGGGTCTTCACAGGAAGTCGAGCCACCAAGTTTGGGCTAAAAACAGAACAGACCACCCACACCACCAATCTGTCAAACAAACAAACAAACAAACAAACAAACAAACACCTGAAAAATCATCTAGCTGTCCCTATCTTCTGCATCCTCAACACTTGCACCCACTGGGGGCGGTGGGGGCGGTGGTGGTGGTGGTGGCTGCTCAAGTGGTTGAGGCTCTGTGTCGTTGACCGGAGTTCGGGGGTTCAAGCCCCAGCACCGCCAAGTTGCCACTGTTGGGCCCTTGAGCAAGGCCCTTAACCCTTTCTGCTCCAGGGGCGCTGTATCATGGCTGACCCTGTGCTCTGACCCCAACCTCTATGGATGGGATATGCGAAAAAAGAATTTCACTATGCTGTAATGTATATGTGACAAATAAAGGCTATTTCTATTTCTTTTCCACTAGCTTCATATTCTCATTTATTATATCCATATACCTCCTCTTTGGCCTTCCTCTTTGCCTCCTCCCTGCCAGCTCCATGTCCAACATTCTCCTATTCTCCTACTCACTCTCCCTCCTCTGAACATGTCCAAACCATCTTAACCTGGCCTCCCAAACATCCAACCTGAGCTGTCCCTCTGGTGTACTCATCCCTAATCCTGTCCAACCGTGTCTCTCCCAAAGAGAACCTCAACATCTTCAGCTCTGCTACCTCCAGCTCTGACTCCTGTCTCTTCCTCAGCGACACTGCTTCTAAACCATACAGCATGGCTGGTCTCACCACTGTTTTGTACACCCTCCCCTTAATTCTTGCTGATATCCCGAGGTTCCACTGTATAGAAAATGTTCTATAGTAAGTATTTAATTCTTCATTACAAACTTCCAACAAAATGCCTGAGTTTTACACTACACTATTTGGCCAAATCTATGTGGACACACTAGAACTTCCAAATCTCTCTATTCTGTTATAATAAACTCTACTTTTACAGAATGGCGCAAATTTAAAAAAAAAACCCAAAATTGCATATCTAACCAATCAGAGATTGGAGCTAAACCTGCTTTTGGCTACTTAATTGTTACAGAATGCGAAATGGACACATCACTTTTTCCTGGAGAAGCAGAGTTTGTTAAAGCTTCTTCCTACGTGACATGTTGTGAATTATCAATGACATCAGGATTGTTCCATTGAGAAAAATGTCAGTGGTGTTATTTCTTCCTTATACACTAAAGTTTGTAAATGTCCAGCAGCATAAAATTCCTTCAAAACTCCAGATGATTGAGTCTAGTTTGGAATGAATGTAAAAAGTTCAAAGGTTGTGTCTGGACCAAAACCACATACTCTGACCACACAGCCATTTTGTACATCTTATTTCTGTCCCTGACTTTTTTTTTTTTTTAAACCAAGTTTCCTTATCAGAGACTGGAGCAGGTAAGTAAAAATGAAAAATCTATACAAACGCTCTCCTTTCAGAACTAAGGTCTTTAGTCCTTTAGGACTCATGAGCTGCCTTCCGCTTAATAACCTACAGAAACGGGGTGAAGACCCCTGCTTTGTAGCGACCGGCATATTATCTTAAGTTATCAGGCTGCTTCTGCTGTACCTCTCTCTTCTTAGAAACCGACAAATTCCTTCTGTCTCGTTTACCTGCTGTTCTCCTCTGCCAGCTGTTGCCTCTTCTTT
The DNA here is from genome assembly GCF_019097595.1 of Hemibagrus wyckioides. NCBI lineage: Eukaryota > Metazoa > Chordata > Actinopteri > Siluriformes > Bagridae > Hemibagrus > Hemibagrus wyckioides. Next base: position 30,706,477 of record NC_080720.1, read on the forward strand.
CTTACTAACTCCACAGTCCACGTTGCTGCTACAGGTTTCTGGGATCGACTGGTCGAGCAAATCCTACCCTGCCAAGGTAAAACTGCAGCCACCGATGCTTTGCTATGTGTATGATAATCGTTTGCATGATGAAGCGGCAATGCTAGTAACATTAAATCAAACCTACACTGGGTTGTACCCTATCTATCTAGAGGAAGGGTCACATTCGATGTGAAGCAGAATTACTGACGTTGTTTAATTCTGCCTGAACCACAACATCCCAATCATTAACAGACTAGATATCATAATTTTTATCCATTTATAGTTACAATACGTGGAATTAACACTTCATATTAAACGTGTGAAATCCGTCAGAGCTGCTGGAATAGGAAATTAATCAACCCTCTTCTGACCAATCGGATTCAAGAGCGATGAATTTTAAGAGGAATAAACGTTTATGTCTGAGATTCAAGTATCTCCATGAAGGTGCTTTGCGATGATATCCGCTGTTAAACAGCGATACACATAAAACGGCGGAGTTGTGCAAGATGACGTGAAAAAATTCTTTACTAGTGAGTGTGTGTTGTGTTTTTTTCGGTCTATTTAGGATCAAGCTGAGTTTCAACAAGTGGACTTGTTGCTCTGTCTGATGGATTAAGTATATAAGCTTGACTGTTATGAGAACGTGTTGCATTAGGATGTATAATGTGTATAATGGGAATGTTGGTTCGTGCCAAGTGAATTCACTCCCTGACAATGCTCGGCCCATTAGTAGTCCGCAAAGGTAGACGCGGGTCTGGTCAGAGTCTGGCTGAAGCACGGAGGAAAGTTTCGCTCAGTAATAGGATGACCGGTGAATATACCTGGCTTGTAACCTACTTCCGTTAGTGTTATTAAAGTCTATCTGTATAGTGTGTGCACGCTAAGGTGTAGGTCTCAACAAACAGGAGTTAATTGCAGTAATGATATTATTATTATTATTATTATTATTATTAACAACAACAACAACAACAACAAAAAAGCCACTCAAACTGGGAATTCCTACTCATTTATCTCAGGACGGGCTTAACAACTCCCGAGTTCAGCAAGTGACATCATGGCCGCTCACAGCATCAACAGTAAACAAAGCAGCAGATCAATCAACATACTGACGCTACACTGTGACGATGCAGTTCAGCGCTTTAAGGCGGTTTAATACACATTGTTCAGCTAGCTGGTTGTAATGTTGCTAACAAAAGATGGACATGGATGCGTCCAGTTTCTCCCCCACACACTTTGTAGCTTGAACTAAGCACCAACTTCTGCTGTTGTTTCTATAGCAACAACGTACTATGTACTTGCTCCAGCAACAAAAATGATCCCCTGCTATTGAACAATTGAGAGTTTTTCTATAAAGATTTATAAATTAATAAGAATTATGTAGCATTTCTGGAAGGAGTCTCCAAGACATTTCTGGCTTCTTTGTAACCTTTGTTCGTTACTGGCTAACAAGGAATAAAACTTTGGGGAGTGTTAGGGTAAAGAATCCACTTTTTAATGAACCAAAGAATTTTATTCCTTACTAATAATGAAATTAATAAAGTGTATAGTATGAATACTTAGTGTAGATCTTTACACACACACACAAAAACAACACACTAAGAGGTTTGATAAATATAAGCCCAAGGATATGTGTGTGTGTGTGTTAGCCTTGAGTATGAGGGCCACCATGTGTCACCGGTTAATCCAGGTCTCTGTTGCTGACTCACAAGTGGACTGTGTGGAACAGAGGCAGGGCCAAGGACACGTTTACCACCTCACTGCCTTGTCGTCAACTAACCTGGCTCGAACACAGGTTCAACGCAGGCACAGGATTCGGTGTGCCACGTTTTGACACGTCTTTAGCGATAAAGATGTCTGACATAAGAGATGGACTAGCGGTGTCTGTCTTCAGCCAGACGGCATAGCATCCGAGCTATTTACAGCTTGTATCATGGTGTTGTTCAATTCTCAATTCCAATTGGTCAAAAGGTGTCGATTCGTTTTCTACAACTGGTACTGCAAAACAAATCCCTGATTTATATGACTGCCTTTCAGGCTATGGTTTCTATAGCAACAGCTAATTCAAAGGTACGGCTAATGCAAATTTTCTGTAAGGAGGGTTAAAGGAAGGAGACTCCAGTGCCAGCACTTTCTTACACAAGGGAAGTCTTCTGGTGCTTTCTGAACGTGTGAGATAACAGGCACTAAGATGTTTCACAGACTAAAGGTAACCACAAACGGATAAAAAACAACACGTCGATCATTAATTGATAACTGGAGAGGTTTAAGAGGAATAAAACACCCCGGGATGAGCTAACGTTGGAAAACAATACTATAATAACTGTGTTTAGTGCTCAATAGTCACCATGTTAACTGAAAGATTTTCTGGACATCTTTACCACAAATTCAGACCAACTGCAATGCTGCTGCAGTATATTCCTTCTCGCCTGATCATTACTTCAGAGCCATAGCAGCATAGATCACGGCTAATCATCGACCGATTAGCAACTCCAAGGGTCATTCTCAGCGGGAAAAGCCTACAGCTGTGCTTAATCTGTGCTTCAGAGAATAAGAGGAGGTGCCGCACACCTAAATGTACTTCAGGAAAAAAATTTTTTTACAAAGCGTGACGTCACGAGCAGAGAGATATCAGCGACATGTTAAAGCTTTATGTGAAGCTTTAATACTGCACGTAACGGCAAAACATTTAAGTGTGGATCAAGTCTCTTTAGTAACCATAACACAGGAAATGGATTTGGTTAAAGCCACCAGTTCAACTGTATGGCAAAATGATGGATCTAAAGATACTTTCAGAAGTGTAGGCAACAAACGGCTTGTTGCTGGGACGGTCACGTCAAGAACACATCAAGAAAGTGACTAAGGAGACTCTAGCCATATTCAAACTGGATTAGTTTTACACATCATTACTAGTGTATCTCTGGGACTTCCATCCAAATCAGTAACTTTTTAGAATATATGCGTCTGTAAAGACCTATATATTCATATACACTGATCAGGCATAACATTATGACCACCTGCCTAATATTGTGTTGGTCCCCCTTTTGCTGCCAAAACAGCCCTGCCCCTTCATGTTTTCTGACACCTTTCTATCAGAACCAACATTACCTTCTTCAGCAATCTGAGCAACAGTAGCTCGTCTGTTGGATCGGATTAAACGGACGAGCCTTCGCTCCCGACGTGCATCAAAGAGCCATGGCCGTCCATGACCCTGTCGCAGGTTCACCACTCATCCTTCCTTGGACCACTTATTATCTTAAGAGTGATAGAATATGATACTGATCTGGCATTTGGACTAGAAGAGATAAAGCCACTGAACCATCCTTCTTGTCGCTGCTGTGGTACCATCAAGGTTAAATATTTCACACCTTCTATTAAAACTAAAGCTGTAATATGCAGAGCACAGGGTACACTCTATTCACTCCGGGCTGCACGATGACCAGTGTTGCCGCCTCCCTGGTTCCCTCTCTGTGAACATATGGGTCCCCTCTGGGTTCTTCAAAAATACTGAGAAGGTGAAGCGTCTAGTCGTGAAGTGTGTGTGAGCGACCGACTGCCATCTCACACAAGGTGTACTCCTGTCTTGTGCACGCCGCTCTCGGGATCTGATAAAGTGGTTATCTGATAAAGATGAACGAATTAACATGCGCTTTTGCAGGCGAGAGAGAGACACAACCATGGTACGAAAGTTGAAAAGGAAAACAAGAAACAGCTGGTCATGATCTGAAATACTTCGTCTCAATCCACCTGTATGTAATACGCTGTAATAATATACACATACATTCGTTTGAGTGTGAACACGTCACGCAAGAACACTGCTGCCTAGTCACGCGTGTACGCTGTCAGTGTAAACAAACTCCTGGGCTGCAAGTGCAACTTCCTTTATTCACAATTCTTTATATAATTTATGCTATAGAATTAAATCTACAATTCCCTTCACTTTTCTTTTACACGTCTCTAGAACGGATCACCAAACAACTCGCTGAAAAAGTGTCCATGGATCCAAAAAACTCCTGAAAACTGCAACCCACCCCAATACCTCTGGGATACTCATTTCCACATACTACGATTCGGGACACACTAACTGATCTTGGATACTATGAAGGCAAAACAGGACGCAACACTTTTCCTCGTCACTGAGGCCAAAGGTACGCCGTTCTACCTGGAAAGGTGCATGTGACTGACAGCTCTGGGCGATCAACAATCCTTTCCAATGATGTACAGTGATCGTTTTCTCATGATACCCTATATGGAGATGACCCCCTTGGTGGTACCATTCCAGCGCCTATCTCTCTCAAGAGGATGCAATTATCCTTATGACGAGGATGTGCGAGCCCTTCTATCATGTCAGTCAGTGTATAAAGTGTATTTTTAAAAAGTGCACAGTGAGTAGGCTGGGAGATTTGAGACAGAGCCCAGCTGGCTGCCTGGCTGGTGATTGATTTCTCTCTGAAACACTAGTAGTGATAAGTGCAGCACCGTTATTAGCTTTTTTTGGACACTACACGTACATAACGTTGATCTGGAGTGTGAAGTAAAAAAAATAAAAAGGAAAATGATCCTGAAAACGATTTATAATCAATACAAAAAAAGCCAGGTCGATGATGTTAATAAGGAGAATATATATATTTCAATCATGATTAATAGAGTGACTGATAAACGGAAAGATCCTGCACGAGCACAAGCTAAACCTTCCCTTTCCTTTCAGTTATCCCAACCCAACCTCAGCTAACATTACATTCAACTATTAATATTATCATCATTATCATTAATATTAATATTATACACAATCAACTCGCTTTTAAAGAAGTGTACCAAGCTCTGGGGAGGGGGAAAAATAACCGGGTGGGTTACGTTGAGATTTATTTAACACACCAAAACAGGGTGAAATCTTGTTCCTGGAAGAAATTGACACAGAAGGGAAATAGGGGAAAAAATAAAAAATAAATAAATAAATTAAACGTTTTGAAATGTCTAGGAAGTCGAGACCGATGGGAGCTGGATAAAATAAGCGTAAAAAATAACAAACAAACAAAAAAAACTGCTGCTTAGCCTCGCTGGCTAACAGTCATTATGCTAACTGGCTAACTGTTAGCTAGCTTGCTTGCTAGCTAGCCTGGGTGGCCTGACCCGTGAGAAGAGAGAGAGGGAGAGAGAGAGAGAGAGGGAGGGAGAGAGAGAGAGAGAGAGAGAGAGGAAAAAAAGCCCACGAATATTCAACACAACAAAAACAACTTCCAGTATATACGTACCGTATTATTATCCCGTCGCTGAGAGACATGTAGGCCCGCATAACATAGCCCCCAGCAAGCCGCCGGTTTTATCAGTCGAAGGCTGGCTGATTTAAAGAAACTAGGAACCATATAGAAATGTCTCAAAAAAACCAGGGCCAAGATGAAGAGTGGAGGAGGAGGGGGGCGCTAATGCTAATGCGCTAATGCTACCGCTAATGCTAAAGCTAACGCTAGTGCAGCTGAGACCAGAAGAGAATTGACGAGAGCCTTTCTTTTTTTCTTTTCTATTAATTCCTCCCTGAAATTAGGATGTTTTTATCTTCCAAACAGCACTCCGACACATCCTCCCGGTTCCGGTTGAACTTCCCGACAGGTACAGGATGAAGACAAAAAAAAATCCGTTTGTGGCTCGCTGCAATTCGGCTCTGTCCCTTTAAAAATAAAAATAAAAAGCTTCCCCCATCAACTGCCTTTTGCTCTGTGTGTGTGTGTGTGTGTGTGTGTGTGTTTCACTCTGGGCTTTGCGATGGAAAGATGGAGCTTTCGCCCCGCGCGCGCGCGCCCCCGCCAGGAGCCCAGAGGAGATGTAGATGGACCACAATGCACCGGGGCGTGACAGGACACAGGCCCTGTCCTGACCGTCCATTAGAACCTACACTTATATTACCAAACGTTTTGGGACACCCCTCCAAATCAGTGAGGTGTTCAGGTTAGTTCCAGTAAAAAAAAAAAAAAAAGGAACTCTTAATGCTTCAGCATACCAAGACATTTTAGACAACTTCATGCTTTCTGGGAACAGTTTGGGGATGACCCCTTCCTGTCCCAACATGACCAGCACATGTCAGTAAAGACCTGGATGTGCGAATTTGGTGTGGAGGAACTTCACAGAGTCCTGACCTCAACCCGACAGAACACCTTTGGGATGAATTAGAGTGGAGACTGCAACCTTCTCGCCCAACATCGGTGCCTGACCTCACAAATACGCTTCTAGAGGAACGGTCAAAAAATTCCCATAAACACACTCCTCCTAAACCTTGTGGAAAGCCTTCCCAGAAGAGCTGAAGCTGTTCTAGCTGCAAAGGGCAGGACAACTCCGTATTACATTCACATGCATGTAAAGGCAGATGTCCCAAAACTTTTGGCAACATCGTGTATTCTAGTGCCATGGTTCTCAAATGTAGTGCAGCGGTGAAATATTCTTTGCTTTCAGGAACCTGTTCAGATGGATCCCTGGGAACGTTGGACATTCCCGGATCCGTCGCAGAATGCTGGTTCGCTCGCTTGGTTCCCAGGCTTTTTCACCCACGGAGGATTTCTCAAAGCATCCTCACCTGATGTAGACAGTTTTAACATGGGAATGAGAGTGCTTATGATGACGGACAAGCCGCAGGGTCAAATCTGTGGAAGTTCTGATATGTTTGATTGACACTAACACAACAATACTTACTTTCACTCATGAAGAAGCCTAGACGGTATCTAAAGACTGAATCGGATCGATACGGAGTCGAACGGCCTCAAGCTGGTAAAACACACCTCCAGAAAAGTGCCAGACAAATACCATTACCTCCAACACACACACACACACACACTACTCCTTCTTAGAGATGAATAAACTCCAATAAACTCCAACTTATTTAACTCCAACCAATTTAATTTGTTATCTCAACAAGTATATATTGCATTGTTTTCTCGATATACTATCGTTTTAGTGTTTATAACATTAAGGAAAGACTAATATTTGAAAAGTTTGTTAGTAAAAAAAATAGGTTATTACAACTGATGGCGTCACTGACAAAAATACATCGTAATTTAAAAAAAATGCATTCAAAAAAACATATAGTATATTATGTTCGAGTATAACTATTAAACAGTGATATTAAAGCTAAAAAAAGTCTATAAAACGTGTCTCTCATATGTTTTACTCCAGCTTGTACTTTTGATGACCTCCTCTCAGTCCCAGTCACCGACGCTGCTCAAACCGGAAGTGCATGCTTATGACGCGACTCTGTTTTCCGGTAGCATTTATGGCTGCGAGTTTTTTCCTTCACCGGGAGCGTTTCTGTTTATAAACTTCACCACTGGGACGTTTAGTTTCTGTTTAAAAAATTCCTGTAAGCCAACCAGTAAGTGCATATTTTCCGTTTATTTTAAGATGATTTGTGGTTAGCTAAGCACAGCTAGCTCAGCACGCAGCACTGGGTCGCGTGCGCAATGATGCGATGGGAAACTAATCAACACAAATGTCATGTCATTTTTCATTCTTTTTCCCACATCGTTTGATATCTTTATTGTGTCTTGCAGCATCATGAGCAAGCGGAAGTCCAGGGAAAAGCACATGGCTGTGGGAGAATGCGTGTCGCAGGTTAGTGCGGCTTTATTTGTTGACAACATACCAGTACAAGATGCACGTGCCGGTGAGACGTGCGCGCGCACATAGCAAAGTGCCTTTTCAATTGCTGGGGATCTAAAAAAAACACCACCACCACTTTAATCTGTGAATCATCCAAAAATGGTTAAAAAGAGTGTGAGAAAAGCGACAATGACGGGTGGCAATGAAAAGGTATCATCTCAAAACCTGATGATGATCTCTAGTATCATAAACAACCATTATTTTACTTGTAATAAAGAAGGAACTGACAAAAGTTGATGATTTAGTCTGTATCATGCTTTAAATCACATACCACATGCAGCAGCTTCACAGAAATTTCTATATATAATATACAAGTTAGAAAACATAATATTGATGACCGAAAGATGAAAATAACAATGTTGTTGTTGTTGTTCTTTCGGCTGCTCCCTGTATTTTTTCGTGGTCACCACAGCGGATCATTTGGTCCTCATATTTCCATTTGGCACAGGTTTTATGTCAGGATGCCCTTCCTAAGGCAAACCCTCCCATTTTGTCCAGGCTTGGGACCGGCACTGAGAGTTAACTCTTTAGTGAGTGAGTGGGTTGCATCTATCGAACCTGGGCCATGGCAATGAGTGCAGGATCCTACCGCTGGTCCATAACAATATAAGATGTGAAATACACTCCCAGTCAAAAGTTTGGACACACCTTCTAATTCCATGGTCTTTCCTGATGTTTATTTCTTTCTACATTGTAAAACAATGCTGAAGGCGGCCGAAATACACAATAATGTCGTTTGAACAGTTGATACTGAGATACGTCTGCTACTGATGCTCTGTAAAGCCTTCATAACGGCTCTAATCTGAGATGCTGTTAATTGGTGATTTCTGAGGCTGGTCACTCTAAATGAACTTCTCCTCTGCAGCAGAGGTAAGTTTTGGTCTTGCTTTACTGGGATGGTCTTCATGTGAGCCAGTTTCATCATGGTGCTTGATGGATTTTGCAAATGCACTTGACAATACTGTTCTTGCAAGAACTATTCCAGAACACCTGACCTTCGTGTCTTAAAATAACAACTGACTGTTGTTTTTTGTCATTACATATGGATTACTGAAGTCCATGTGTGTTATTTCATAGTTTTGAAATCTCCAGTATTGTTCTAGAATGTAGAAAATAAATCCCTAAACAAAAAACACTGAATTAAAAGGTGTGTCCAAACTTTTGACGGGTAGTGTAAAAGTAAATATTTTTTGCATACTGTGGATAATAATGTTAAAGAAACGAGATGGTATAAGTAATGGGAATAAGAAAAGCTTTCGCTTTTCAGTTGTTTGATTGATTTATTTGTTTTCAATCAGCGATGGATTGAGTCTGATGAATAAGTTTCGGCTCATCGGTGAAAAACATAAGCCTGCTTCATCTCACAGTTTGTTCACTTCCCATGTGGAACATGGAGAAGTTTAATGTTATGGATTTGAAGGCAGTACATGTAACGTAGTCGATGAGACGGAGGAAGGTGTTATAACATGAAGGGAAATAATCAAAGAAGCGTTCTAGTGGAATAAAATCAAATGAAAAACTTTTTTTTTTTCATGCAACATATATAAATTTCTTCTACAGTTATAAATAAAGGATAATTTAATAAATATGTAGTATGCTGTAAAACATCCATTTTAACGTACTATCTGCTGTCGTCTGCACTCTGCATACTAATCTTTACTTGTTCTTCTGATGTCTGAAGGTCCAGAGAGTGCTGAGGGAGCGGTTCTGTCACCAGAAGCTTCCAGATAAACCTGTAGGCTTGGAATCGCAGTACAAGTGGGTTTTTAGAACAGAATGCACTCTTTATATGAGGTTTCTGCTAAGACCCATATTTTGTAAAGGTGTATGATGTATTGTGTGTGCGTGCGTGCGTGTGTGTTAGGCACCTGTTGGAGCTGTTAAGGAGGACAGCGGTTCATGGCGAGAGTAACTCCGTGCTTATCATTGGTCCACGTGGATCTGGTAAAACCATGGTACGAGGATGTCTGTGTGCTACTTCTATAAGGTTAGTATACACACATGTACTTTACACTAAGCTGTTGTTGTGTGTGTGTGTGTGTGCGCGCGTGTGTAGCTGCTACAATGTGCTCTCAGAGAGCTGCTGGACTTGCAGGAGGTGAAGACGAACGTCCTGCAGGTTCACCTGAGCGGTGAGTGTTGTGTAAAACAGCGTGTGTTTAAAAGAGGCTGCTGGTTTAAGTCATGGCTCTGTTCATCACCGCGTGTCTCGTGCAGGTCTGCTGCAGACAGACGACCGGATCGCTCTGAGAGAGATCACACGCCAGCTTCAACTGGAGAACGTCGTAGGAGACAAAGTGTTTGTGAGTGTGTTCGAGTATTCCTGGAATTCTCCGTGATGTGTGTTATTCAGTGGCGGGAAATGATGATGATGGTGGGCTTTGTTTTGTAGGGAAGCTTCGCAGAAAATCTGGTCTTTCTCCTGGACGCTCTGAAGAAGGGTCAGTTGTTCGATGGCTCTGTTTTTCTTTGCAGCAGTTTTGCTCACGTCATGTTCACTTGCTTATCGTGTCAACATGAGAGAGGGATGAGTAGCTCTCATTAGTAGCAGAAACTAAGTGGTATGTTACCAGAAATCTTTACTATGATGCTGAGATGTGGTTCTCTGACACTAACTCAGTGTTTAGGTGTTTAGGTAACTTGCTACATGCCTGGCTGATGCAAAATAAAAATGCTGATACGTTTTACTAGATCTTCTGTAACTACTATAAACAAACCAACAGAAACACACAGACACAATAAACATAAGAGTTTCTCAAAAATATCCCAGTCGTTCCTGGCCGCAGTCTGATTTTTTTTAATCAGATGTAAATCCCAGGTGAGTCGTGTATACAGCTGGGACGTTACAGGAGCGGCAACATCACATGATTCCAAAGAAGTGAATGTGAGAGAAACTTGGGAGTGAAATTACTGTAACTGATAACCCTGTCTGTCTGTCTGCCTGCCTGCCTGTCTGTCTGTGCACCTGTCTGTCTGTCTGCCTACCTACCTGTCTACCTTCCTGGCTGTCTTCCTTTCTGCCTGCCCACCTACCTGTTTGCCTGCCAACCTGCCTGCCTGTCTGTCTGCCTGGCTTCCTGCCTGGCTTCCTGCCTGTCTGTCTGCCATTACCTGTTTCCCTGTCTTCCTGCCTGTCTTCCTTTCTTTCTTTTTTCCTGCCTGTCTGCCTTCCTGCCTCCCCGTCTGTCTGCAGGTGATAAAAGCAGCAGTCGGCCGGTGTTCTTCATCCTGGAAGAGTTTGATCTGTTTGCTCATCATAAGAACCAGACGCTCCTGTACAACCTGCTGGATGTTTCTCAGTCTGCTCAGGCTCCTGTAGCTGTGGTGGGACTCACCTGCAGACTAGTATGTACACACACACCCACACACACACACACTTTATATACCTGTCACCTTCTGAGGAAAAACCCCAGCATGTTCATAAATCTGTGTATTTTTTTCCTGTTTGTTTATTCCAGGACGTTCTTGAGCTCTTGGAAAAGCGTGTGAAGTCTCGTTTTTCCCACAGACAGATTCACCTGTTGAGTTCTCTGACTTTCCGTCAGTATCGAGACGCCTTTCGGTTCGAGCTCACGCTGCAGGACGACTTCCCCGACAGCAAGTTCTCTCAGGAGTGGAACCTCGGCGTCTCGGTACGATGCACCACATCACGAACCTGAATGAAGTGTTACACTGCTCACATGTGAACATACACACTGCTGGAGGAAGCTCACGTGTTTTCCTCGATTGTACATACCACGTGTTCTCTCTCCCCGTCTTCCTCACCTCTGATGATGATGATGAGGGAGTTATTATAATGATCTAATTGTAATTATGACTCTTGGCAATAACACAAAGATTATAGTTGAGCACAGCGATTATCCCGATACCGTGCAGCGTGCAGGAGTTTAAGACACGCCCCCTTGTTATCGCGGGAGAGGAACAAAGAGGTGCAGAATGATGAGATTCGATATGAAAAACTACTGAAAAAATATTTTTAAAAAAAGTGATCAAGTAAATGATAAAAATGACTCAGCGGTTTGATCACGTATTTATTTATTTATTTTTGACTAGTGTACTGTGAAGGAGGTGTGGTCTTTCAGTTCTAATATTAAAGCAGATGTTATTTATTTATTTAAATTAAAATGGAACTGTGCAGTATCGACTTTCCTCACGTTGGATCTCGTTGAAACGGCTCTAAATCCTTTAAGTGATTTATTTTTATTTATTTATTTATTTTTTAGCATTTTTTTTCAGAGCATATTGATCACTGCTGATGGCTTGTGGATGTTTAAGTAAAACTGAGTTCCTGACTCTGTTTCTCTCTATCGCTCTCTCTATCGCTCGCTCTCTCTCTCTCTGTCTGTATGTTTGTCTTTCTCTCTGTCTGTCTCTCTCTCTCTGTCTCTCTGTCTCTCTCTCTCTCTCTCTCTCTCTCTCTCTCTCAGAAACTGTGTGAGGACAAGTCAGTGGATGAGATTTTACAGAAACATTACAACTCCTGTAAAGATTTCCGTTCACTACACACACTGCTGGTGAGAAGAGCTACTCAAAAAACAACACAAGCACCAATGTGTTGTATCTATTTATTTCCTAATTTCTTATGGCAGCAGGTTCTGATTCTGTGTGTGCGTGCGTGTGTGTGTGTGTGTCTGTCTGTCTGTCTGTCTCAGTTGCTGGCAGTGAGCCGTGTTTCAGTCTCAGACCCGACCCTCAGAGCTGTAGACGTCCTGGAGGCCAGTCGAATGAGCTCAGCAGACTCGAAAAGCAACATCCTTCACGGTGAGAGAATCGAGCACACAAACGAGTCCAAACAAACGTTCAAAAATAAATACACAACCTGCGGGTGGAACAAACAGCTAACCAGATCTCCTACAAAATGGAATATAACCCGTGCCTCTCAGATGTTTGGGAAAGCTTTAACGGCTTTAGGTTTAGTCACAGCAGTACATTATTTAACAAAGGATTATAATTAAATAAAAATAAAACCTTGCATTTTCTTCACTCAGGTCTGTCCATCCTGGAGTTGTGTTTGATTATCGCCATGAAGCATTTGAACGATATCTACGAAGGAGAGCCCTTTAACTTCCAGATGGTTCACAACGGTAACCTTCCACCTTCCTCTGATACGAGAACACGAGGCAGAAATACGGAAAAAATAATACTTAATGAGCTCAAACACAGCAATCAGATCAAATGTGGATATGAAAATATCTTCACATCAGTGTTCACCTACAGTGAGGTTTACAGAGATGTTTATTCAGAGAGAGTGTGTGTGTGTGTGTGTGTGTGTGTGTGTGAACCTCATCTGTAAGCGAGGTCACATTAACAGATGACGGTTGGAGGAAGCGAGGACCGAACGAGTCGTCGTGGCTCAGCGAAGCGTCACGCTTTCCTCCTGCCGTCGTCTTTCATCAGAGGAAGAAGCGAGGAAGAGGAGCTAATGCAAAAATAATAAGCATCTGAAATTGAGAATTCACCACAGCTCCTTGTATTCATTATTATTCTCTTTAAACTGTGTGTATACCTGGTACTATTTTTGTGTCCTCAGAGTTTAAGAAATTTCTTCAGAGGAAGTCGCACTCCATCCATAACTTCGAGAAGCCGGTGGTGTTTAAGGTAAGACTCTGGAATTATATCAGTAAACGTCTACACCAGGGGAGTCCCGATCTTATCCGCAAAGCCCCGGTGTTGGTGCAGGTTTTTATTCCAACCGAGTCGAAGCCACACCTGAGTCTGGACAGCACAGGTGGAATCAGACGTGGCTCCTGCTTGATTAGGACGAAAACCCGGACCCTTTGCGGATAAGATCGGACATCGCTGATCTAGACAGTTTTTCCTGAGGACGACTGGACGGATAAATGATGATCCAGTGCTTTTCCCGTTACATTCCCTGCCCCTTATTAACACCGATGATAACCAGACTCGTAACCAGGGATGAGAGATGAGCCGTTTTTATTTAGCTGAAATGATTTCCCTGTAACAGCGTGTCCCATAGTGTTTTATTCTTCTTACACCACAGCAATTTCTCTAATGTTTATAGAATCTTTTAGTATTATACCATACGTATATGTTAAAGAACTTCTTCAAATCAGTTTTCAGTTACAGTAAACGTTGTGGGACAACCGCAAAACACATTACTTCCTGTTATCCCTGACATTATAGCAGCTATAAACACTCTCTCACTCACCTGGTCATGAAATTATTTACCCCCTGGCTGTTATACAAAGCACTGACACTGGAGACTCCGCCCATAAATGTTAAAATAAATATTTCAGCCAACAATATAGTCAAATCAGCAGTTATAGAAAATCCTCTGGATTAGAAGATAGATCATCTGACTTCCACCTCTCTGTTTAATGCCGGTTATATCTTTATATATTTTCTGTCTGAGATGCACAAAAAATTTGCTGCACAGGGTGTATGAAAAAAACAAAAAATGTAATGTATATAATGTATCTATATGAAATAATAATAATTAATAATAATAAATAAATATAATAATTTTTTATACTTTTATACTTTACATATAATAAATATTTAAATATATATATTACTTGTTAAAATTTAATATATATTTTTTATACATATTTAATTTTTTTATTTTTATGCACCCTGCGCAGCCTTATATGGTGGGGGGAATCTCTGCTGCCCTCTAGTGGACAACTCTGAACATAACCATGACAAGCATGATTTGACCAAGCGTGTCCAATTAGAGTAAAATAAAAATATACATTTTATATATATAGATTTATTTCAGTAATTCAGTTCAACAAGTGAAACTCATATATTATATAGATCCATTACACACAGACTGATATATCTCAGGTGTTTATTTTAATTTTGATGATTATGGCTTATAGCTAATGAAAACCCAAAATTCAGTATCTCAGAAAATTTAAATATTGTGAAAAAGTTCAATATTGGAGACTCATGGCATCACACTCTAATCAGCTAATTAACTCAAAATACCTACAAAGGTTTCCTGAGCCTTTAAATGGTCTCTCAGTCTGGTCCAGTAGGCTACACAATCATGGGGAAGACTGCTGCCCTGACAGACGTCCAGAAGACGGTCATTGACACCCTGCACATGGAGGATAAGACACAAAAGGTCATTGCTGAAGAAGCTGGATGTTCAGAGTGCTGTATCCAAGCACGTTAATGAAAAGTTAAATGGAAAGAAAGTGTGATAGAAAAAGGTGCAGAAACAACAGGGATGACCGCAGCCTTGAGAGGATTGTGAAATGAAGCCCCTTCAAGAATCTGGGGGAGATTCACAAGGAGTGGACTGCAGCTGGAGTTGGTCACATTCCTTGTGTCGAGCCACTCCTGAACCAGAGACGACGCCAGAGGTGTCTTACCTGGGCTAAGGACAAAAAGGACTGGACTGTTGCTCAGTGGGCCAAAGTCCTCTTTTCAGATGAAAGTAAATTTTCCATTTCATTTGGAAATCAAGGTCCCAGAGTCTGGAGGAAGAGAAGAGAGGCAAAAAATCCAAAGTTGCTTGAGGTCCAGTGTAAAGTTTGCAGTCAGTGGTGGTTTGGAGAGCCGTGTCATCTGCTGGTGTTGGTCCACTGTGTTTTATCAGGTCCACAGTCGTCTACCAGGAAGTTTTAGAGCACTTCATGCTTCCCTCTGCTGACCAGCTTTATGGAGATGCTGATTTCATTTTCCAGAAGGACTTGGCACCTGCCCACACTGCCAAAAGTACTAATACCTGGTTTAAGGACCATGGTGTGACCATGTGCTTGATTGGCCAGCAAACCCCTTGAAAGCCCTACCTAAATCCCATAGAGAATCAATGGGGTACTGTGAAGAGGACGATGCGAGACACCAGACCCAACAACGCAGAAGAGCTGAAGGACGCTATCAGAGCAACCTGGGCTTCCATAACACCTCAGCAGTGCCACAGACTGACCGTCTCCATGCCACGCCGCATTGCTGCAGTAATTCATGCAAAGGGAACTCCGACCAAGTATTGAGTGCTGTACATGTTCACACTTTTTTAGTAGTCCAACATTTCTGCGTTGAAAATTATTTTTTTTTTTGTTATTTTTTTTTTATTGGTGTAATGTTCTAGTTTTCTGAGATACTGAATTTTAGGTTTTCATTAGCTGCAAAAAAAATAAACACTTAAAATATATCAAAAATATATCAGTCTGTGTGTAATGAATCTATATAATAAATAGTTTCACTTGTTGAATTGAATTACTGAAATAAGTCAACTTTTCGATGATATTCTAATTTTATTCAGATACACCGCTATATGGTGGGAGAAACAAAATCTCTGCTGCCCTCTAGTGGACAACTCTGAGCATAACTATGACGACCATGATTTGATCAAGCATGACCAATTAGAGTTAAATATATAAAGGCTAAAAATATACATTATAGAAATATAACATACAGTATCTCACAAAAGTGAGTACACCCCTCACATTTTTGTAAATATTTTATTATATCTTTTCATGTGACAACACTGAAGAAATGCCACTCTGCTCCAATGTAAAGTAGCGAGTGTACAGCCTGTATAACAGTGTAAATATGCTGTCCCCTCAAAATAACTCAACACACAGCCATTAATGTCTAAACCGTTGGCAACAAAAGTGAGTACACCCCTAAAGCCTAGTTCACACTACAGGATTTTAAGCCCGCTTTAAGCTCGCCGACAGATCGGGCTGTGATCGTGGGAAAATCAGCGGGTGATCAGCGCTCGGCAATCTTTGTGTGAACTACTCAACGACGCATCAAAGAGGCTCGCTGATGCGTCGCTGACGCCTCGCAGACAAAATCCAGATATCTGGCATGTTAAATATCTGGGACGGTCGGCCGACTCGACATCACGTGGTGTCAATTGTAGCTACGACCTCCTGCCAATGAGAGAGCAAGTCAACAGAGTTGAGGTCACCAGAAGAAAAGCAGCAGCAGCAATATGGCTTCAAAAATAGTGTGGACACAACATTAATTTTAATAAATTAACATTTATCTAGAGCGAGACTCTTGCCGACGTCCATTTTCAAAACAAACCTCTACCGAAAGTCTCACGTCATTTCCGAATCCACCTCTCGCGTGTGTTTTCGTGACAAAACATGGTTTGGGGATGGCGTTGAGGCCTTGGGTGACAAGAGTTGTTGTCAGATCCTGTGGTGTGCGACCCCCTTTTGTGGATCATTTACGAAGCGTCGCGTAGTGTGAACACCACAAGGACAAAAATACAGTGAAGTCATGTAGTCTGAACAGCAAAGCAATCTGCCGACGGTTAAAGTCTTGTAGTGTGACCAGGCCTTAAGTGGAAATGTCCAAATTGGGCCCAATTAGCCATTTACCCTCCCCGGTGTCATGTGACTCGTTAGTGTTAGAAGGTCTCAGGTGTGAATGGGGAGCAGGTGTGTTAAATTTGGTGTTATAGCTCTCACACTTTCTCATACTGGTCACTGGAAGTTCAACATGGCACCCCCTGGCAAAGAACTCTCTGAGTTGCTGCAGAGGTTGAAGGGGTGGGGGGTCAGCCTGTCAGTGCTCAGACCATACGCCGCACACTGCATCAAATTGGTCTGCATGGCTGTCTTCCCAGAAGGAAGCCTCTACTAAAGATGATGCACAAGAAAGCCCACATACAGTTTGCTGAAGATAAGCAGACTAAGGACATGGCCAGAACCATGTCCTGTGGTCTGATAAGAACAAGATAAACTTATTTGGTTCTGATGGTGTCAAGCGTGTGTGGCGGCAACCAGGTGAGGAGTACAAAGACTACAGTCAAGCATGGTGGTGGGAGTGTCATGGTCTGGGCCTGCATGAGTGCTGCCAGCACTGGGGAGCTACAGTTCATTGAGGGAACCATGAATGCCAACATGTTCTGTGACATACTGAAGCAGAGCATGATCCCCTCTCTTTGGAGACTGGGCCTCAGGGCAGTATTCCGACATGATAACGACCCCAAACACACCTCCAAGACGACCACTGCCTTGCTAAAGAAGCTGAGGGTAAAGGTGATGGACTGGCCAAGCATGTCTCCAGACCTAAACCCTAAGGTGGGGGAGCGCAAGGTGTCTAACATCCACCAGCTCTGTCATGTCATCATGGAGGAGTGGAAGAGGATTCCAGTGGCAACCTGTGAAGCTCTGGTGAACTCCATGCCCAAGAGGGTTAAGGCAGTGCTGGAAAATAATGGTGGCCACACAAAATATTGATACTTGGAGCCCAATTTGTACATTTCCACTTAGGGGTGTACTCACTTTTGTTGCCAACGGTTTAGACATTAATGGCTGTGTGTTGAGTTATTTTGAGGGGACAGCAAATTTACACTGTTATACAGGCTGTACACTCACTACTTTACATTGTAGCAGAGTGGCATTTCTTCAGTGTTGTCACATGAAAAGATAATATAAAATATTTACAAAAATGTGAGGGGTGTACTCAGTTTTGTGAGATACTGTGCATACAATAATAAAAAGGGGTGTTTTTTAGCTGGTATCTACACATGGTGGATGCTTTTTATACAAGAAAATAATTGCTCAGTTCGATTCTGTGTATAATGACCCACAGGCACTGGGCAGTGATTATATACAGTGAGGGAAAAAATTATTTGATTCCCTGCTGATTATGTATGTTTGCCCACTGACAAAGAAAAGATCTGTCTGTAATTTTAATGGTAGGTTTATCTGAACAGTGAGAGACAGAATAACAACAAAAAAATCCAGAAAAACACATTTCAGAAAAGTTATACATTGATTTGAGTTTATTGAGTGATATAAGTATTTGACCCCTTTGCAAAACATGACTTAGTACTTGGTGGCAAACCCTTGTTCGCAATCACAGACGTCAGACATTTCTTGTAGTTGGCCACCAGGTTTGCACACATCTCACATCTCAAGGAATTTGGGCCCACTCCTCTTTGCAGATCCTCTCCAAGTCATTAAGGTTTTGTGGCTGACCCTTCAGCTCCCTCCACAGATTTTCTATGGGATTAAGGTCTGGAGTCTGGCTAGGCCACTACAGGACCTTAATGTGCTTCTTTTTGAACCACTCCTTTGTTGCCTTGGCCGTGTGTTTTGGGTCATTGTCAGGCTGGAATATCCATCCACGACCCAATTTCAATGCCCTGGCTGAGGGAAGGAGGTTCTCATCCAAGATTTAACGGTACATGGCCCCGTCCATCGTCCCTTTGATGCAGTGCAGTTGTCCTGTCACCTGGGGATGGTGTACTTGGGGTCATAGGCAGCATTCCTCCTCCTCCAAACACGGCGAGTTGAGTTGATGCCAAAGAGCTGGATTTTGGTCTCATTTGACCACAACACTTTCACCCAGTTCTCCTCTGAATCATTCAGATGTTCACTGGCAAACTTCAGATGAGCCTGTACATGTGCTTTCTTTAGCATGGGGACCTTGCGGGCGCTATTGGATTTCAGTCTTTCACGGCGTAGTGTGTTACCAATTGTTTTCTTGGTGACTATGGTCCCAGCTGCCTTGAGATCATTGACAAAATCCTCCAGTGTAATTCTGGGCTGATTCCTCGCCGTTCTCATGATCATTGAGAGTGCTCCTACTGTAATCTCAGCTCGTTACCTGTATAAAAGTATGTATAAAAGACACCTGGGAGCCAGAAATCTTTCTGATTGATAGGGGATCAAATACTTATTTCACTCATTAAAATGCAAATCAATGTATAACTTTTCTGAAATGCATTTTTCTGGATTTTTTTGTTGTTATTCTGCCTCTCACTGTTCAAATACACCTACCATTAAAATTACAGACTGATCATTTCTTTGTCAGTGGGCAAACGTACAAAATCAGCAGGGGATCAAATAATATTTTCCCTCACTGTATATAATCACTGCCCAATGCCTGTGGGTCATTATACACAGAATCGAACTGAGCAATTATTTTCTTTACCCGTGACACAAAAACTGAAGGATGTCATAGTACGGGTTTATAAAATGTGGTCAGCCCTGAATAGGGGACAATGTCATTTATTTGTTGCTGCTGATAATTAACTGATCAGCGCACGTGGCTCAGCTGATCAGTTAATTATCAGTTTGAATCAGGTGTGTTAGAGCAGAGAAAACACACACACACAAACACACACACAGCTGTGCAGTTCAGCAGCTCTTTATGTGGTGGGTATGAGACCCTGATTTAGCTGATGTGATAATTATAGCATCATTACAGATAATACAGTCTAACTGTGTGTGTGTGTGTGTGTGTGTATGATGCTGTAGGCGTTCGAGCACTTGCTGCAGCTGGAGCTGATCCGGCCGGTGGACGGTGGAGCGTGTAAAGCACAGAGGGAGTACCAGCTCATGCGCCTCATGCTGGACCACACACAGGTGATGGAGGCTTTGCAGAAATACCCACAATGCCCCACCGACGTCAAACAGTGGGCCGTCTCTGCCTTCGCGTGACGCTTTTTTCATCTTCACCTGTAAAACCGTCTACACATCACTGTGCATGGACACTTTCTTTATATTTTTCTACATCTCAACATAAAGCTTCAGGCACCTGCTGTGAACAGCGAGCTCTCTGACACTCAGGTATTTAAATAAAAAGCCTTAAAGTGTGTGAAGACCTCAGCAGAAACCTGCTGGCGTTTCTCACTGTGTGTGTGTGTGTGTGTGTGTGTGAAAAAAGCGAAGCGTGTCAGAGGAAGAAGCGCGTTTGCTGCTAATAAACAACAGATCTCAAAGAAAGAGAAAGGAAAAAAATGTTCATGTGATTGACAATAAAGGAAGTCGAAGCTGAAGCACAAAGTTTTCCTGTTTGTTTTGTTTTAAACTAAACTGCTGGATTATTAGATACACTTAGTTTATAGGTATAAAATGATCGACTGTTCCATGAGTGTGTGTGTGTGTGTGTGTGTGTGTGATGCGTATTTTATTAGACCCAATCCAAAGGTGCAGATACCCCATAATGCTACACAGACTTCTAGCCCTTTCTGTATCATTATAGTTACATTATAAACCTAGAAAATAACCAGTATAATGTTTATCTCATCACACCGTAGATTATCTTAAAATTTCTTCACGTGCTCCTCGGGCGAATCCGGTGTTTTGGAAACCTTCCGTCTGTGTAAACTGTGCAGTGCAGCTTTGTTCCAGCGCTACAGAATCCTATAGTAATGTGGGGAGGATAAAACATACTACACTGTTTTGGTTTTAAATACTTAATTCTGATTGGTCAGATTCATTCATTAAAAAAAGGGTGTGGCTGGTGATCTGTTGAAGCTTTTCATGAGGAAATGTGTAATATATTTGGAAGGAGTCTCCAGTTTTAGTGCTTTTCTAATAAGGTTTGTTTGTGTTTTTTCTGTAACAGGATACGTTACATTTTGGTCTAAAACTTTAAAAGAGCAAAAAATCAAGAGGTTGGTGAGATCATGATCCTTTATAACTGGAATAATGTGGATAAATTGCTTCAGTGATGTTCCACAATATTGGATGCAACTCAACAACAACAACAAAAAAAGATGTTCATTAATAATTAAAAATTCGACACCAATTAGCCATAACATTATGACCACCTGCCTAATATTGTTTTGGTCATCCTTTTGCTGCCAAAACAGCCCTGACCTGTCGAGGCATGGACTCTACTAGATCCCTGAAGGTGTGCTGTGGTATCTGGCACCAAGATGTTAGCAGCAGATCCTTTAATGGAGAAGTTCACCTCCAGAACAAAAATCTACAGATAATTTCTTCACCCCCTGGTCATCCAAGATGTTCATGTCTTTCTTTCTTCAGTCGTAAAGAAATGATGTTTTTAAGAAAACATTTCAGAATTTTTCTCCATATAGTGGCCTTCAATGGTGCCCGCGAGTTTGACCTTCCAAAATGCAGTTTAAATGCAGCTTCAAGGAGTAGTGTTTACGTTAGGTTAATATCTATGCATTGAAAATATAGTCAGTGAATGTTTTTTGGGGATTAATTGCAGCTCAGCCTCTTTCCTGTACAGGCCTATACAGTGTTTCTATATTAATATTAAAAGCCATTTTGGATTTTTAAAAGCCAATTGGATTCATTATTGGGGTTTGTAAATTAACTGCTTAATGTTCTACATGATGTCATGAGGTCATGTGAGGTCATGTGAGGTCATATGAGGTCATATGACTGACCATGTGTTAAAAAAACCAAAACATTCCGAATTCTGTTCTGAGCACCACCTGACGACGTACATAGCAACCATCCTCAGACCAGCTTTAGCTATTGACAGAGAAACAGTGCCCCTTGTGTAGCAGATATTTACAGCATTTAATAGCGATTTTACATCATTTAGCAGCATTTTACATCATTTAGCAGCATTTTACATCATTTAGCAGCATTTCACATCATTTAGCAGCATTTTACTTCATTTAGCAGCATTTTACTTCATTTAGCAGCATTTCACATCATTTAGCAGCATTTTACTTCATTTAGCAGCATTTTACTTCATTTAGCATTTTACATCATTTAGCAGCATTTTACTTCATTTAGCAGCATTTCACATCATTTAGCAGTTATTTCAACAGAGTTTTAACTCTATTATACAATGGCTGCACTGTTTGTTAAAGATCTTCACCCTGAAGTATCTGAGGTGATACTTTCGAGTAGATTTAGACCTGCAGGACACGTCCAGTCTGTCCACATTTGTAGGGACAGGAAGACCGGCTCTCCTCTCGGATATGCGTACGTCAACTTTCGCTATCGAGATGACGGTAAAACAAACCTTATCTTTTTTTCTACACTGTTTCTTACCTGTTTTTGCAGCAGATTTAAGGCTACATGTGTAACTTCTGTAGTATTTTCTAGTTTTACTATATGGATATGGTCATGTTTTAAATGGTACTAAAAAGATATGAAAAGATATTTTGATGAGTTATATATAGACTATAATAGACTTTAATTAAAAATGAATGGCTTATTTCTGTTCCCTCAGCTGAGAGAGCCATCAACATGTTCAATTTTGAACTGCTCCTGGGGAGACCCATGCGCGTCATGTGGTCTCACTGGGAACCCACCGCCAAGCCCATCAAGGGAGGAAACATTTTCATTAAGAACCTTGATTGGTCCATTGACTGCACCTCCCTCTTCGACACTTTCTCTGTGTTTGGGAGGATCGTGTCGTGCAAGGTTCGAGCTTTGCGCTGTTATATATGAATATATATATATGAATAGCTGAATATCTGTGTTGTGTGATTAGTGTGTTGTTGTGTGTTGACACACTGTGTTTCTCCTGAAGGTTGTGGAATCAAAACGTTACGGGTACATTCAGTACGAGTCAGCGGAGGCGGCGGCGCTGGCCATCGAACGGCTGAACGGGAAACTCCTGAACGACCGCCAAGTGTAAGTCACGTGTCAATTAGTGTCTTTTTACCAGCCAGGGTTCAAATGTCAGGATTTTTTTACATTCCGTTTAAACTAATTGCATTTAAGATTTATTTATTGAACTCTGAGGACATAACTTCTAACAGCAGGGTTTAGACTCTAAGTGCAGCTTCTCTGTTGTGTTATAGCACCATCGAGTACTTCAGGTCTTGGGAGGAGCGCAAGCTGGAGGCGCGCAGGGCCGAGGAGCCCAAGGTGGAGGCGCGCATGGCCGAGGAGCCCAAGGTGGAGGCGCGCATGGCCGAGGAGCCCAAGTGGGAGGTGTGCAGGGCCAAGGAGGCCACGGCAGAGGTGTGCAGGGCCGAGAAGCCCAAGGCAGAGGTGTGCAGGGCCGAGAAGCCCAAGGCAGAGGTGCGCAGGGCCAGGGAGGCCAAGGCGGATGTGTCCAAGGCCGAGGAGCCCAAGGCGGAGGTGTGCAAGGCCGGGGAGCCCAAGGCGGAGGTGCACAGGGCCAGGGAGGCCAAGGCGGAGGTGCGCAGGGCCGAGGAGCCCAAGGCGGAGGTGCGCAGGGCCGAGGAGCCCAAGGCGGAGGTGTGCAAGGCCGAGGAGCCCAAGGCGGAGTTGCACAGGGCTGAGGAGCCCAAGGCGGAGGTGTGCAAGGCCGAGGAGCCCAAGGCAGAGGTGCGCAAGGCCGAGGAGCCCAAGGCAGAGGTGCGCAGGGCCGAGAAGCCCAAGGCTGAGGTGCGCAGGGCCGAGGAGCCCAAGGCGGAGGTGCGCAGGGCCGAGGAGCCCAAGGCGGAGGTGCGCAGGGCCGAGGAGCCCAAGGCGGAGGTGCGCAGGGCCGAGGAGCCCAAGGCGGAGGTGCGCAGGGCCGAGGAGCCCAAGGCGGAGGTGCGCAGGGCCGAGGAGCCCAAGGCGGAGGTGCGCAGGGCCGAGGAGCCCAAGGCGGAGTTGCGCAGGGCCGAGGAGCCCAAGGCGGAGGTGCGCAGGGCCGAGGAGCCCAAGGCGGAGGTGCGCAAGGCCGAGGAGCCCAAGGCGGAGGTGCGCAAGGCCGAGGAGCCCAAGACCGAGGAGCCCAAGGCGAAGGTTTGCAAGGCCGAGGAGCCCAAGGTGGAGGCGCGCGGGGCCGAGGAGCCCAAGGTGGAGGCATGCAGGGCCAAGGAGCCCAAGGTGGAGGTAGCCGTGGAGACAGCTGTCTCAGAAATCAGAGTTCCGGTTCCACTTCAGGTCCGAAACACAACAAAAAGCACACACACACAACAATACCAATATTCTGCATGCTTAATATTACATGCTAAAGATAGTGTATGATAGATTATTAGATTATAGATTACATAGCAAGTGTTTCATATCAGATTCGTAAATATCTTTGACATGATGTATTAACTTTAGTCATTTGGAAACAAAGCCCCACCCACTACTCCCTCTGTCCTCATGTGTATGTATGTACGTTTGTAGGTGGATAAAATGGACGCCTTACTGCAGGCAAGAGAAGCTGGTGTCATTCCGGTGAGGATCTTTAATGAAAATTTCTGATATTGATTCATATCTAAATGGATCATTACATCACATCACAGTGTACACAGGAAATAAAATTAATTTCTGACTTCTGCATTTCTCTTTCAGGAAATCCTGAAGAGGACTTTTACAGATGGAAAGAAGAAGAGAAAGAAGAAGAAGAAGAAGAAGAGGAAATATTAATGAACCCCATCATTCTTCTTCTTCTTTTTATTATTATTATTATTGTAATTTTTTTTTCATTCTATTTTTATTCTTACTGTTATTATTATTACATTTTTTAATTCTTATTCTTATTATTCTTATTAATATTAAACCTTTATTCTAATTCACTACATTATTCACTAACATTATTGTAAATAATAATCACTTACACTGACATTATTGTAAATAATAATCACTTACACTGACATTATTGTAAATGATATTTGACGTCATTTGTATTGTTATTAAATTTTTAAAATCAACTTTGTGTTGTAAGTTTATTTATTTACAAGACCATTTAAATCTACTATTTTAATCATTTAATAAATCTTATAATCTAATAAAAATAAGATAAAAATATGCTAGTGAGGATAGATGGATAGACGGATAGACAGACAGATACTAGTGAGTATAGATGGATTGCAGGATAGACAGACAGATACTAGTGTGTACAGATGGATAGACAGACAGATACTAGTGTGAGTATAGATGGATAGACAGACAGCTACTAGTGAGTACAGATGGATAGACAGACAGCTACTAGTGAGTACAGATGGATAGACAGACAGATACTAGTGAGTATAGATGGATAGACGGATAGACAGCCAGATACTAGTGAGTATAAATGAATAGACAGACAGATACTAGTGAGTATAGATGGATTGCAGGATAGACAGACAGATACTAGTGTGTACAGATGGATAGACAGACAGATACTAGTGTGAGTATAGATGGATAGACAGACAGATACTAGTGAGTATAGATAGATAGACGGATTGACAGACAGATACTAGTGAGTATAGATGGATAGACGGACAGATACTAGTGAGTATCGATGATTAGATGGATAGATGGAAAGACGGATAGACAGACAGATACTAGTGTGAGTATAGATGGATAGACGGACAGACAGACAGATACTAGTATAGATGGATAGACAGACAATAGTATAGATGGATAGACAGTCAGATACTAGTGAGTATAGATGGATAGACAGTCAGATACTAGTGAGTATAGATGGATAGACAGATACTAGTGAGTATAGATGGATAGACAGTCAGATACTAGTGAGTATAGATGGATAGACAGTCAGATACTAGTGAGTATAGATGGATAGACAGATACTAGTGAGTATAGATGGATAGACAGACAGATACTAGTGAGTATAGATGGATAGACAGACAGATACTAGTGAGTATAGATGGATAGAGAGACAGCTACTAGTGAGTATAGATGGATTGCAGGATAGACAGACAGATACTAGTGAGTACAGATGGATAGACAGACATACTAGTGAGTATAGACGGATAGAGAGACAGCTACTAGTGAGTATAGATGGATTGCAGGATAGACAGACAGATACTAGTGAGTATAGATGGATAGAGAGACAGCTACTAGTGAGTATAGATGGATAGACGGATAGACAGCCAGATTCTAGTGAGTATAGATGGATAGACGGATAGACAGTCAGATACTAGTGAGTATAGATGGATTGCAGGATAGACAGACAGATACTAGTGAGTAAAGATGGATAGACAGACAGCTACTAGTGAGTTTAGATGGATTGCAGGATAGACAGACAGATACTAGTGAGTATAGATGGATAGACGGATAGACAGCCAGATACTAGTGAGTATAAATGAATAGACAGACAGATACTAGTGAGTATAGATGGATTGCAGGATAGACAGAGAGATACTAGTGAGGATGGATAGACAGACAGCTACTAGTGAGTATAGATAGATTGCAGGATAGACAGACAGATACTAGTGAGGATGGATAGACGAATAGACGGATGGATGGATAGACGGACGGATGGATGGACTTTTTAGGGAATTTAAGGGAATTTTTGTGTTACAGCAGAGGGTTTCTTCATCAGCATTACTGCAGTCCCCACAATCAAAAATATACACAAAGCCGAAATAAAATTAATTAAGATCAATTTAGCACTAAAAGAAATATACACTGACATTTAACTTATAATAAATATTTCAGAAATATACTAGAATACTATGTCAAAATACCATACTACACTATTCCATACTACACCCACTATTATACTGTATTAAAGTATACTATACTTCACTGCTACACTACAATACAATATAACAGTAAACTCTACTTAAATAATACTGATGAAAACTTGTTAATCGATGCATTTTAATCTATCATTGCTTAACGCTTTTGTCTCAGCAACATTTACTTCCACCAAAACCAAAGGGTTCATAGCAGATCTTGTTTATAAATATAATATATGAATAAAATTAAATAAAATAGATACTGCACTATATTACTATATAATATTCTACGCTATACTTTACCACACTATACTATATAACACCACAGTATACTTCTATATGAAATAGCACCATACCATATCCTACATTACATTTTACTGTACTATACTATACTATACTATACTATACTATACTATACTATACTATACTATACTATACTATACTGTACTGTACTATACTATACTATACTATACTATACTATACTACACTATACTGTACTATATTACATTACACTATACTATATTACACTACACTATATTATATTACATTACACTATATTATATTACATTACACTATACTATATTACACTACACTATATTATATTACATTACACTATATTATATTACACTACACTATATTATATTACATTACACTATATTATATTATATTACACTATACTATATTACACTACACTATATTATATTACATTACACTATACTATATTACACTACACTATACTATATTACACTACACTATACTATATTACACTACACTCTATTATATTACATTACACTATACTATATTACACTACACTATACTATATTACACTACACTATATTATATTACATTACACTATACTATATTACACTACACTATACTATATTATATTACACTATACTATATTACACTACACTATATTACATTACATTACACTATACTATATTACACTACACTATATTATATTACATTACGCTATACTATATTAGACTACACTATATTACATTACACTATATTATATTAAATTACACTATATTATATTATATTACACTATACTATATTACACTACACTATATTATATTACATTACACTATACTATATTACACTACACTATACTATATTACACTACACTATACTATATTATATTACACTATACTATATTACACTACACTATACTATATTATATTACACTATACTATATTACACTACACTATATTACATTACATTACACTATACTATATTACACTACACTATATTATATTACATTACGCTATACTATATTAGACTACACTATATTACATTACACTATACTATATTACACTACACTATATTACATTACACTATACTATATTACACTACACTATATTATATTACATAACAATATATTATATTACATTACACTATACTATATTACACTACACTATATTATATTACACTACACTATACTATATTACACTACACTATATTATATTACATTACACTATACTATATTACACTACACTATATTATATTACATTACACTATACTATATTACACTACACTATATTATATTACATTACACTATACTATATTACACTACACTATATTATATTACATTACACTATACTATATTACACTACACTATATTATATTACATTACACTATACTATATTACACTACACTATATTATATTACATTACACTATACTATATTACACTACACTATATTATATTACATTACACTATACTATATTACACTACACTATATTATATTACATTACACTATATTATATTACATTACACTATACTATATTACACTACACTATATTATATTACATTACACTATACTATATTACACTACACTATACTATATTACATTACACTATACTATATTACACTACACTATATTATATTACATTACACTAGACTATATTACACTACACTATATTATATTACATTACACTATACTATATTACATTACACTATACTATATTACACTACACTATATTATATTACATTACACTATACTATATTACACTACACTATATTATATTACATTACACTATACTATATTACATTACACTATATTATATTACATTACACTATACTATATTACACTACACTATATTATATTACATTACACTATACTATATTACACTACACTATATTATATTACATTACACTATACTATATTACACTACACTATATTATATTACATTACACTATATTATATTACACTACACTATATTATATTACATTACACTATATTATATTACACTACACTATATTATATTACATTACACTATACTATATTACATTACACTATACTATATTACACTACACTATATTATATTACATTACACTATACTATATTACATTACACTATACTATATTACATTACATTACACTATATTACATTACACTACACTATATTACATTACATTACACAATACTATATTACACTACACTATATTATATTACATTACACTATACTATATTACACTACACTATATTATATTACATTACACTATACTATATTACACTACACTATATTATATTACATTACACTATATTATATTACATTACACTATACTATATTACACTACACTATATTATATTACATTACACTATACTATATTACACTACACTATATTATATTACATTACACTATACTATATTACACTACACTATATTATATTACATTACACTATATTATATTACACTACACTATATTATATTACATTACACTATATTATATTACATTACACTATATTATATTACATTACACTATATTATATTACATTACACTATATTATATTACACTACACTATATTATATTACATTACACTATATTATATTACACTACACTATATTATATTACATTACACTATACTATATTACACTACACTATATTATATTACATTACACTATACTATATTACACTACACTATATTATATTACATTACACTATATTATATTACATTACACTATATTATATTACATTACACTATATTATATTACACTACACTATATTATATTACATTACACTATATTATATTACATTACACTATACTATATTACACTACACTATATTATATTACATTACACTATACTATATTACACTACACTATGTTATATTACATTACACTATACTATATTACACTACACTATGTTATATTACATTACACTATACTATACAAATAACCTGCACCTTTTGATCGGAGTAGGCGTGGCGGATCATAAATATCTAAAAGTTCGATCAGGTACTGTGGTGTGAGAACATTTAGTGTTTTACAGGTCAGTAATAGTATTTTATAAACTGCGGGTTTTACATGTACACGGAATTTGGCTTGGTGTACTGGTGCACTACAATAAAAATATGAACATATAAATATCAAGAAAAATCTAGGAATTTTAAGCAAGAGGAAATATTAACTGTGTAATAGTGCAGTATAATATTGTATAAAAAGTGAACCAGTGCAAACATTATATTACCAAAACTACATTCAGTGCAGATGGAAATATTATCTGTACATTAATTGTACATTAGTGGACCAGTGTAAAACTTTGAGGCAGTTTGAGGTAGGAAGGTAAGATGAGGTGCGGATGCAGTATGGCTGTCTGGGACGTGTGTGTTAAAAGTGTACTCTCACACAGTCTACTTAAAATAGGGACTCTGTACGTCTTCTGTAAATTGTACACTGTTATTGCAGAGACTCTGCATCGTGTGAAGTGACCGTCTGTCTGTGTGTGTGTGTGCGTGTGTGTGCATGTGTGTGTTGGTGTGGGTGTGTGTGTGTGTGTGTGTGTGTGTGTGTGTGCATGTGTGTGTTGGTGTGGGGGTGTGTGTGTGTTTTGGTGCTAATGTAGCAAATCAATATTCTCAATATACTCAAATCAATATACTCTCATAAACTTTTCCCATATTTTAGAATACATTTGCGAATGTAATATCTGACATCTCATTAGATATATTTTGTCCGATCTAGAATGCGAGTGCCAATTTTATTTACACGTCAATTTGATAGAAATTTTCTTTTTAGATATTATTGCTGTATGTTAATAACACAGAGTTTGATTAAAATATCTTTTGTAAATTTTGTTAATTTTTGTTTATTTCATTTATTCCTATCTTGTTGGAGCTGCTGATGCTTAAAATTTTTACTCTGATGTAACAGGTCATGTCGTTTTTTTACATGTACATCAGCTTGTCTGCTTCCACTCACTATTAAATAGATTATTGCGTTTTGTTGCTATGAACCTGTACTTTGAAATGACAATAAATGTGTATCTATCTATCTATCATTATTCATTTATATATATATATATATATATATATATAAATATATATATATATATGTATTTATATATATATATATATATATATATATATATATATTAATGATT
This sequence comes from Hemibagrus wyckioides, assembly GCF_019097595.1. NCBI lineage: Eukaryota > Metazoa > Chordata > Actinopteri > Siluriformes > Bagridae > Hemibagrus > Hemibagrus wyckioides. The sequence continues at coordinate 30,737,533 of NC_080720.1, forward strand.
ATAAATGAATAACGATAGATAGATACACATTTATTGTCATTCATCTCCCAGAGAAAGTAGTAAATAATTAAATGTCCTATAACAACGATATATAAATATATATATATATGTGTATATACATATATATATATATATATATATATATATATACACTATATTGCCAAAAGTATTCGCTCACCTGCCTTGACTCGCATATGAACTTAAGTGACATCCCATTCCTAATCCATAGGGTTCAATATGACGTCGGTCCACCCTTTGCAGCTATAACAGCTTCAACTCTTCTGGGAAGGCTGTCCACAAGGTTTAGGAGTGTGTTTATGGGAATTTTTGACCATTCTTCCAGAAGCACATTTGTGAGGTTACACACCGATGTTGGACGAGAAGGCCTGGCTCTCAGTCTCCGCTCTAATTCATCCCAAAGGTGTTCTATCGGGTTGAGGTCAGGACTCTGTGCAGGCCAGTCAAGTTCATCCACACCAGACTCTGTCATCCATGTCTTTATGGACCTTGCTTTGTGCACTGGTGCACAGTCATGTTGGAAGAGGAAGGGGCCGGCTCCAAACTGTTCCCACAAAGTTGGGAGCATGGAATTGTCCAAAATGTCTTGGTATGCTGAAGCATTCAGAGTTCCTTTCACTGGAACTAAAGGGCCAAGCCCAGCTCCTGAAAAACAACCCCACACCATAATCCCCCCTCCACCAAACTTTACACTTGGCACAATGCAGTCATACAAGTACCGTTCTCCTGGCAACCGCCAAACCCAGACTCGTCCATCAGATTGCCAGATGGAGAAGCGCGTTTCGTCACTCCAGAGAACACGTCTCCACTGCTCTAGAGTCCAGTGGCAGCATGCTTTACACCACTGCATCCGACGCTTTGCATTGCACTTGGTGATGTATGGCTTGGATGCAGCTGCTCGGCCATGGAAACCCATTCCATGAAGCTCTCTGCGCACTGTTCTTGAGCTAATCTGAAGGCCACATGAAGTTTGGAGGTCTGTAGCGATTGACTCTGCAGAAAGTTGGCGACCTCTTCGCACTATGCGCCTCAGCATCTGCTGACCCCGCTCCGTCAGTTTACATGGCCTACCACTTCGTGGCTGAGTTGCTGTCGTTCCCAAACACTTCCACGTTCTTATAATACAGCTGACAGTTGACTGTGGAATATTTAGGAGCGAGGAAATTTCACGACTGGATTTGTTGCACAGGTGGCATCCTATCACAGTTCCACGCTGGAATTCACTGAGCTCCTGAGAGCGACCCATTCTTTCACAAATGTTTGTAAAAACAGTCTGCATGCCTAGGTGCTTGATTTTATACACCTGTGGCCATGGAAGTAATTCTGATTATTTGGATGGGTGAGCGAATACTTTTGGCAATATAGTGTATATATATATATATATATATATATATATATATATATATATATATATATCGTTGTTATAGGACATTTAATTATTTACTACTTTCTCTGGGAGATGAATATCAGTACAAGTTTATAAGTTTATATAAACCTTTGGCCTCAATTGTAGAAACAGTAATATATTAGACTGAGCATATTAATAGAAACATTGCAGCTAGTTCTGCTTTTATAGGAAATGAATCACAGTTTAAGCAAAAAAAAAATGGCAACAAGAAATCCGTTTTGTGTTGTTGCTCTGTGTAATATTATATTCTGTCTATAATACTGCTCTCTACACTTGTGTATAAGGTTGCAGTATACATTAGTATGCATAAGTGTTAACAACTTTCTGAGTTCCGGTCACTAGGGAAAATCTTCCCCAGTCCACCAGAGGGCAGCCTTGCTCACCTTTTAAACTTGTTTTTACTTTTCCCCATGATCATGTTCACCTGCTTGGTATTGGTTCATTCTTTCTTTGTCTTGTAACTGTTGATGTTGCTAGTTTAAACTAAATATCTGCACTCACATCCTCCTTTAACCCCTGTATGTGACACTTACAACCTGGATCTGGATGAAATGGATATAATCAGGATATTATGTCAAGACCAGGGGCGTTTCTAGGATTTGAAAACATCAGGGGCTGAGCCCGAAACATCAGGGGTTAATTAGGGAGAGGGGGTCAGCAAGAATAGCACGTTTTGCAAGGGCGATATTGTTTAATAATAAACACAAATTAATCTCACACAGGTATGCCATGCAATATTATCTCTTTTACAGCTTGTGTGTGAAGCAGTGCCGTGTAGGTCCTTTATTATTATTAAGATTATTTTACAATAATCTATATACACTTATTATTGTTCTCTCATCTGTCTTGCTGCTTGTATCTTGTCTACTTCATGCTCTTGGTGACTTTTCTATCCTATTTCTTTGAGGGTGGAATCATCAGAGAGTATCTCCGAGACTTGACTTGAGCAAAACGGTCAGTTACCATACTAGTATTTCTAGTGCTGAGAATTCCTTTATCAATAGACAGAACAGCTGAATGATGGAGTCTGTTCTGGTCCATTGTTCACCTAAGTCATGTATTTATTTTAGCTTAAATTCTGCATTAGTTGAATAATAGAAAGTCATGATGTTCAGACTGTAATGTCATAGCACTTTAACAGTTTCTATTTTATTTAGATCTATCTTTAGGCTTATTTAATTGAAGGCTTTTGTACATATTGAGTATGGAATAATATTCAAAAGGGTCCTTATGTCAGGGGTTTTCAGAATCAGACAGTGGGCCTCCTTTTTGACACAACATACATTTGTTAGCCGACTTTTATCAACTGTGTTAACATTAAAAACTAAAAGTTAGGTTATTATCTGAATAATAAGATTGTTGTGATTTCTGACAGTTTTTTTACTGCTGTCATGCTCAGGGCTGTAATGTATTTTAGTCACGTGGTGTGTGTGTAGGTGTGTTCGACTTAAAGCGGCGCTGTGCAGACCGATAGGTGTTTGACATTAAAGTATCGCGAGAGCGGTTCTACCGCGCCAGAAATATCGTACTCGTAAAAATAAATAAAACGTGAATCACAAGGATGCTAGTTTGTTCTTTCCAGCATGCTAATGTTTGTTATTCCAAAAATTGCGCATAGAGTTTTATGCAGATTAGGGGGCGGGATAAAAGTCCCCATTGGTCCACTGCTTCTCAACCTACTGCCCTTCTTTAGCCAATCAGTAAAGTGACGTCACTGACGCGCGACTCTGCCGGTTAGTGTTTGAACCTGTCTTAAGTAAGTGAGAAGATGGGCGATTACGCACTACATGTAATCGATATCAATGTATACGATAGTTAGATGCCTTAATTGTCCAAGGAATCAGTTGTATTATGTCTAAAATGGTTCTTAAACTTTCCAGTTGTTTTGTGAAGGTGTGGAGGACATGGTGCTTTCTTCCTAGAGGAGCAGAGTGCTGGGGTTGTGCTTACAGAGACTGAGTGGATGCTGTGACCACAGGCACAGTTTAGGACACATACTGACCCAAACTCCCCATCCTGAGACTTTGGAGGAGATCTGTATTTATTAGTTTTAAACTATGTGCAGCAAATTGTGGAATAAATGTGTTTTAATTACATTTATAGAATCACTTTGCAATGCATTTAACTCTAAATCCTTTTGCAGCTTTTGTGGTGGCATACAACTCCATAATGATGTTGATCTGTCTCTAACACACAGTCAGAAATAAAGAGTCTAGAAATAATTTCTAATTCAAAGACTTATTATGAGCTTGACTCTGACAAGAAGACATTGTTATAATATGAATAAACAGCTCTCTCTCTCTCTCTCTGGGCTTAATATGAAACAGTAACACTCACTGTTTAATAAAAGTTTATTTTATTTATTTCTTTTTTTCAACATAGGACAGAACTAGCAGTAACAGCCCTCAACACAGAATTATAAAAACTGCAGCAATAAAACTACTGCAATGGGCAGAAACAGAAGTGCAGAGTCAAATACTTTAAAAATATTATACAAAAAAAATTTGTATTTTATATATCAAACAAGTACATCTTGTATAAGCAAGAACACTACTGTAATGGCAGCCCTGAACATTTAGACTAAAGCTTTTGTTATCTTTCCTGGTTTCTGGAACAGTGTTTATTCTTCTTTTTCCACAGGCAGTCTTCCTCCTGAAAATATCGGGGAAAGAGACAAAAATGTGATAAAGAGAAATGCAGCAGACTTTCATAGACTCATATAAAACTGAATATCTAGCTTTTATTAACGGTCATCTTGGAAACATTGCATGGGGAATCTGTGCTTCATTATGGCACCAGCATGGACTTGGCCATTTCCTGATCAGTGCATGTGTCTGTCTCTGATCCTGCAGCCCCTGACCCTGTATCTGACTGACCTGAGCCTGTATCTCACCCTGTATCTGACTGACCTGAGCCTGTATCTGACCCTGTATCTGACTGACCTGAGCCTGTATCTGACCCTGACCCTGTATCTGACTGACCTGAGCCTGTTATCTGACCCTGACCCTGTATCTGACCCTGTATCTGACTGACCTGAGCCTGTATCTGACCCTGTATCTGACTGACCTGAGCCTGTATCTGACCCTGACCCTGTATCTGACTAACCTGAGCCTGTATCTGACCCTGACCCTGTATCTGACTGACCTGAGCCTGTATCTGACTGACCTGAGCCTGTATCTGACCCTGTATCTGACTGACCTGAGCCTGTATCTGACCCTGTATCTGACTGACCTGAGCCTGTATCTGACCCTGTATCTGACTGACCTGAGCCTGTATCTGACCCTGACCCTGTATCTGACCCTGTATCTGACTGACCTGAGCCTATATCTGACCCTGACCCTGTATCTGACCCTGAGCCTGTATCTGACCCTGTATCTGAGCCTGAGCCTGTATCTGACCCTGACCCTATATCTGACCCTGACCCTGTATCTGAACCTGTATCTGACTGACCTGAGCCTGTATCTGACTGACCTGAGCCTGTATCTGACTGACCTGAGCCTGTATCTGACCCTGACCCTGTATCTGACTGACCTGAGCCTGTATCTGACCCTGTATCTGATTGACCTGAGCCTGTATCTGACTGACCTGAGCCTATATCTGACCCTGACCCTGTATGTATCTGACTGACCTGAGCCTGTATCTGACCCTGTATCTGACTGACCTGAGCCTATATCTGACCCTGACCCTGTATCTGATTGACCTGAGCCTGTATCTGACCCTGTATCTGACTGACCTGAGCCTGTATCTGACCCTGTATCTGACTGACCTGAGCCTGTATCTGACTGACCTGAGCCTGTATCTGACCCTGACCCTGTATCTGACTGACCTGAGCCTGTATCTGACCCTGTATCTGACCCTGTATCTGACTGACCTGAGCCTATATCTGACCCTGACCCTGTATCTGACTGACCTGAGCCTGTATCTGACCCTGTATCTGACTGACCTGAGCCTGTATCTGACCCTGTATCTGACTGACCTGAGCCTGTATCTGACCCTGTATCTGACTGACCTGAGCCTGTATCTGACCCTGTATCTGATTGACCTGAGCCTGTATCTGACCCTGTATCTGACTGACCTGAGCCTATATCTGACCCTGACCCTGTATCTGACTGACCTGAGCCGGTATCTGACCCTGTATCTGATTGACCTGAGCCTGTATCTGACCCTGACCCTGTATCTGATTGACCTGAGCCTGTATCTGACCCTGTATCTGACTGACCTGAGCCTGTATCTGACCCTGTATCTGACTGACCTGAGCCTGTATCTGACTGACCTGAGCCTGTATCTGACCCTGACCCTGACCCTGTATCTGACCCTGACCCTGTATCCTACTGACCTGAGCCTATATCTGACCCTGACCCTGTATCTGACCCTGAGCCTGTATCTGATTGACCTGAGCCTGTATCTGACCCTGTATCTGACTGACCTGAGCCTGTATCTGACCCTGTATCTGACTGACCTGAGCCTGTATCTGACTGACCTGAGCCTGTATCTGTATCTGACTGACCTGAGCCTGTATCTGACCCTGTATCTGATTGACCTGAGCCTGTATCTGACCCTGTATCTGACTGACCTGAGCCTATATCTGACCCTGACCCTGTATCTGACCCTGTATCTGATTGACCTGAGCCTGTATCTGACCCTGACCCTGTATCTGATTGACCTGAGCCTGTATCTGACCCTGTATCTGACTGACCTGAGCCTGTATCTGACCCTGTATCTGATTGACCTGAGCCTGTATCTGACCCTGACCCTGTATCTGATTGACCTGAGCCTGTATCTGACCCTGTATCTGACTGACTTGAGCCTGTATCTGACCCTGTATCTGATTGACCTGAGCCTGTATCTGACCCTGACCCTGTATCTGACTGACCTGAGCCTGTATCTGACCCTGACCCTGTATCTGACTGACCTGAGCCTGTATCTGACTGACCTGAGCCTGTATCTGACCCTGTATCTGACTGACCTGAGCCTGTATCTGACCCTGTATCTGACTGACCTGAGCCTGTATCTGACCCTGTATCTGACTGACCTGAGCCTGTATCTGACTGACCTGAGCCTGTATCTGACCCTGACCCTGTATCTGACTGACCTGAGCCTATATCTGACCCTGACCCTGTATCTGACCCTGAGCCTGTATCTGACCCTGTATCTGAGCCTGAGCCTGTATCTGACCCTGTATCTGACCCTGACCCTATATCTGACCCGAGCCTGTATCTGACCCTGTATCTGACTGACCTGAGCCTGTATCTGACTGACCTGAGCCTGTATCTGACCCTGACCCTGTATCTGACTGACCTGAGCCTGTATCTGACCCTGTATCTGACTGACCTGAGCCTATATCTGACCCTGACCCTGTATCTGACTGACCTGAGCCGGTATCTGACCCTGTATCTGATTGACCTGAGCCTGTATCTGACCCTGACCCTGTATCTGATTGACCTGAGCCTGTATCTGACCCTGTATCTGACTGACCTGAGCCTGTATCTGACCCTGTATCTGACTGACCTGAGCCTGTATCTGACTGACCTGAGCCTGTATCTGACCCTGACCCTGACCCTGTATCTGACCCTGACCCTGTATCCTACTGACCTGAGCCTATATCTGACCCTGACCCTGTATCTGACCCTGAGCCTGTATCTGATTGACCTGAGCCTGTATCTGACCCTGTATCTGACTGACCTGAGCCTGTATCTGACCCTGTATCTGACTGACCTGAGCCTGTATCTGACTGACCTGAGCCTGTATCTGTATCTGACTGACCTGAGCCTGTATCTGACCCTGTATCTGATTGACCTGAGCCTGTATCTGACCCTGTATCTGACTGACCTGAGCCTATATCTGACCCTGACCCTGTATCTGACCCTGTATCTGATTGACCTGAGCCTGTATCTGACCCTGACCCTGTATCTGATTGACCTGAGCCTGTATCTGACCCTGTATCTGACTGACCTGAGCCTGTATCTGACCCTGTATCTGATTGACCTGAGCCTGTATCTGACCCTGACCCTGTATCTGATTGACCTGAGCCTGTATCTGACCCTGTATCTGATTGACCTGAGCCTGTATCTGACCCTGTATCTGACTGACCTGATCCTGTATCTGACCCTGTATCTGACTGACTTGAGCCTGTATCTGACCCTGTATCTGATTGACCTGAGCCTGTATCTGACCCTGTATCTGACTGACCTGAGCCTGTATCTGACCCTGTATCTGATTGACCTGAGCCTGTATCTGACCCTGACCCTGTATCTGATTGACCTGAGCCTGTATCTGACCCTGTATCTGACTGACTTGAGCCTGTATCTGACCCTGTATCTGATTGACCTGAGCCTGTATCTGACCCTGTATCTGACTGACTTGAGCCTGTATCTGACCCTGTATCTGACTGACCTGATCCTGTATCTGACCCTGTATCTGACTGACCTGAGCCTGTGGACGTGGTGATACAGGACTCTGATTAAGAGTCTGGGTTAATACAGAGATAAGAGTAAACACAAAGTGAATTACATTACTTTAAAGCTATACATTTCATCACGATGAAACTGAACACATCTCTACTGTTTGAGCAACAATAACGTTATGCTATGATGCTAATGATTGTACAATGATACACTTGTCCAGTTCATTAAAATACTCTTTAGCATAATAACAGGATGTTTGACACGATACTACAATAGACACGCATATAAGAAACTTTAAACGGATTAATTAAATCTCACTTGCTTAAGACAGGTTCAAACACTAACCGGCAGAGTCGCGCGTCAGTGACGTCACTTTACTGATTGGCTAGAGAAGGGCAGTAGGTTGAGAGGCAGCGGACCAATGGGGACTTTTATCCCGCCCCCTAATCTGCATAAAACCCTACGCGTGATTTTTGGAATAACAAACACTAGCATGCTGGAAAGAACAAACTAGCATCCTTGTGATTCACGTGTTTTATTTATTTTTACGAGTACGATACTCTTTGTATCGAGTGCGGATTTGACGCCATACAAGCCATAATCATCAAAATAAAAATAAAAAAAATAAACACTTAAAATTTATAAAAAAATATATATATATAATTCTGTGTGTAATGAATCTATATAATATAGTGTTTCACTTGTTGAACTGAATTACTGAAATGAATCAACTTTTCGATGATATTCTAATTTATTCAGATACACCTGTGGTTGGGGAAACGAGATCTCTGCTGCCCTCTAGTGGACAACTCTGAACATAACCATGACGACCATGAATTGACCAATCAGGAGAAAAATAAAAATATATAAAGGCTAAAAATATACATTATAAATATAACATACATATAATAATGAAAATGGACGTTTTCTAGCTGGTATCTACACACAGTGGATGCTTTTTATACAAAAGTACAGCTTTTTTATAAATATATAATCACTGCCCGATGCCTGTGGGTCATTATACACAGAATCGAACTCAGCAATTATTTTCTTTACCCGAGACACGAAAACTGAAGGATATTATAATACGGGTTTTTAAAATGTGAATAGAGGAAACACTTTGAGATGAAATAAGGACAATATGCCTTAAAAAGCAGCAAGATGTGGTATAAAAGCTTTGAAGCTTCTAAAAATTGAGTGCAGTAAATAAATCAGTAATAAGAAATAACACGAAATACTGTAGATAATTAAGAGACAGGGATGAGGAAGATTATAATTCATTTTTTTTACTCGCATTTATGGATTTGTTACAGCAAAATCTCTTTAAAGTGACGATTCAGGAAGAAGTAAAGCCTCCTTTACTAAACACTGGTGTGTGTGTGTGTGTGTGTGAGTGAGTGTTGCTGGTATGTGCTTTTAAACAGTGTACAGGTGACCACATTAATAAACACCTCTAATACACACCTACCTTAACGTGTTGTTCCGTATGAAAGGTGCAGAGAGTCCAACTTTAACCTGAAACATTAAACAGAAAGTTTCAACTGAAATATTTAGTGATTCTGGTGTGATTTTCTAATGGTCAGACCTCAATAGGGGACAATGTCACTTTATTTGTTCCTGCAGCTTCTTCTTCTTCTTCTGGTGTCCTCATCCGAGAGAGAGAGAGAGAGAGAGAGAGAAAGAAAAAGAGAGAGAGAAAGATAGATAAAGCGAGAGACAGAGAGAGAGAGACGAGAGTAAGAGAGGTAGACAAAAAGAAAGAGAAAGAGAAATAGAGAGAGAGAAAGATAGAGAGTTTAAACTGAAATATTTAGTGATTCTGGTGTGATCTGGTGTGAAAAGCCTTAAAGTGTGTGAAGACCTCAGCAGAAAGCTGCTGCCGTTTCTCACTTTCTCAATCACAAAATGTTCATGTGATTGACAATAAAGGAAGTCGAAGCTGAAGCACAAAATTTTCCTGTTTGTTTTGTTATAAACTAAACTGCTGGATTATTAGATACACTTAGTTTATAGGTATAAAATGATCGACTGTTCCATGAGTGTGTGTGTGTGTGTGATGCGTATTTTATTAGACCCAATCCAAAGGTGCAGATACCCCATAATGCTACACAGACTTCTAGCCCTTTCTGTATCATTATAGTTACATTATAAACCTAGAAAATAACCAGTATAATGTTTATCTCATCACACTCGTAGATTATCTTAAAATTTCTTCACGTGCTCCTCGGTCGAATCCGGTGTTTTGGAAACCTTCCGTCTGTGTAAACTGTGCAGTGCAGCTTTGTTCCAGCGCTACAGAATCCTATAGTAATGTGGGGAGGATAAAACATACTACACTGTTTTGGTTTTAAATGCTTGATTCTGATTGGTCAGATTCATTCATTAAAAAAAGGGTGTGGCTGGTGATCTGTTGAAGCTTTTCATGAGGAAATGTGTAATATATTTGGAAGGAGTCTCCAGTTTTAGTGCTTTTCTAATAAGGTTTGTTTGTGTTTTTTCTGTAACAGGATACGTTACATTTTGGTCTAAAACTTTAAAAGAGCAAAAAATCAAGAGGTTGGTGAGATCATGATCCTTTATAACTGGAATAATGTGGATAAATTGCTTCAGTGATGTTCCACAATATTGGATGCAACTCAACAACAACAACAAAAAAAGATGTTCATTAATTAGTAAAAAATTCGACACCAATTAGCCATAACATTATGACCACCTGCCTAATATTGTTTTGGTCATCCTTTTGCTGCCAAAACAGCCCTGACCTGTCAAGGCATGGACTCTGCTAGATCCCTGAAGGTGTGCTGTGGTATCTGGCACCAAGATGTTAGCAGCAGATCCTTTAATGGAGAAGTTCACCTCCAGAACAAAAATCTACAGATAATTTCTTCACCCCCTGGTCATCCAAGATGTTCATGTCTTTCTTTCTTCAGTCGTAAAGAAATGATGTTTTTAAGAAAACATTTCAGGATTTTTCTCCGTATAGTGGCCTTCAATGGTGCCCGCGAGTTTGACCTTCCAAAATGCAGTTTAAATGCAGCTTCAAGGAGTAGTGTTTACGTTAGGTTAATATCTATGCATTGAAAATATAGTCAGTGAATGTTTTTTGGGGATTAATTGCAGCTCAGCCTCTTTCCTGTACAGGCCTATACAGTGTTTCTATATTAATATTAAAAGCCATTTTGAATTGGATTCATTATTGGGGTTTGTAAATTAACTGCTTAATATTCTACATGATGTCATGAGGTCATTTGAGGTCATATGAGGTCATATGACTGACCATGTGTTAAAAAACCAAAACATTCCGAATTCTGTTCTGAGCATCACCTGACGACGTACATAGCAACCATCCTCAGACCAGCTTTACCTATCGACAGAGAAACAGTGCCCCTTGTGTAGCAGAGATTTACAGCATTTAATAGCGATTTTACATCATTTAGCAGCATTTCACATCATTTAGCAGCATTTCACATCATTTAGCAGCATTTTACATCCTTTAGCAGCATTTTACTTCATTTAGCAGCATTTCACATCCTTTAGCAGCATTTTACATCCTTTAGCAGCATTTTACTTCATTTAGCAGCATTTCACATCGTTTAGCAGTTATTTCAACAGAGTTTTAACTCTATTATACAATGGCTGCACTGTTTGTTAAAGATCTTCACCCTGAAGTATCTGAGGTGATACTTTCGAGTAGATTTAGACCTGCAGGACACGTCCAGTCTGTCCACATTTGCAGGGACAGGAAGACCGGCTCTCCTCTCGGATATGCGTACGTCAACTTCCGCTATCGAGATGACGGTAAAACAAACCTTTTCTTTTTTTCTACACTGTTTCTTACCTGTTTTTGCAGCAGATTTAAGGCTACATGTGTAACTACTGTAGTATTTTCTAGTTTTACTATATGGATATGGTCATGTTTTAAATGGTACTAAAAAGATATGAAAAGATATTTTGATGAGTTATATATAGACTATAATAGACTTTAATTAAAAATGAATGGCTTATTTCTGTTCCCTCAGCTGAGAGAGCCATCAACATGTTCAATTTTGAACTGCTCCTGGGGAGACCCATGCGCGTCATGTGGTCTCACTGGGAACCCACCGCCAAGCCCATCAAGGGAGGAAACATTTTCATTAAGAACCTTGATTGGTCCATTGACTGCACCTCCCTCTTCGACACTTTCTCTGTGTTTGGGAGGATCGTGTCGTGCAAGGTTCGAGCTTTGCGCTGTTATATATGAATATATATATGAATAGCTGAATATCTGTGTTGTGTGATTAGTGTGTTGTTGTGTGTTGACACACTGTGTTTCTCCTGAAGGTTGTGGAATCAAAACGTTACGGGTACGTTCAGTACGAGTCAGCGGAGGCGGCGGCGCTGGCCATCGAACGGCTGAACGGGAAACTCCTGAACGACCGCCAAGTGTAAGTCACGTGTCAATTAGTGTCTTTTTACCAGCCAGGGTTCAAATGTCAGGATTTTTTTACATTCCGTTTAAACTAATTGCATTTAAGATTTATTTATTGAACTCTGAGGACATAACTTCTAACAGCAGGGTTTAGACTCTAAGTGCAGCTTCTCTGTTGTGTTATAGCACCATCGAGTACTTCAGGTCTTGGGAGGAGCGCAAGGTGGAGGTGCGCAGGGCCGAGAAGCCCAAGCTGGAGGCACGCAGGGCCGAGGAGCCCAAGGTGGAGGCGCGCATGGCCGAGGAGCCCAAGTTGGAGGTGTGCAGGGCCGAGGAGGCCACCGCAGAGGTGTGCAGGGCCGAGAAGCCCAAGGCAGAGGTGCGCAGGGCCGAGAAGCCCAAGGCTGAGGTGCGCAGGGCCAGGGAGGCCAAGGCGGATGTGTGCAAGGCCGAGGAGCCCAAGGCGGAGGTGTGCAAGGCCGGGGAGCCCAAAGCGGAGGTGCGCAGGTCCAGGGAGGCCAAGGTGGAGGTGCGCAGGGCAGAGGATCCCAAGGCGGAGGTGCACAGGGCCGAGGAGCCCAAGGCGGAGGCGCGCAAGGCCGAGGAGCCCAAGCCAGAAAAGCCCAAGGCGGAGGCACGCAGGGCCGAGGAGGCCAAGGTGGAGGTGCGCAGGGCCGAGGAGGCCAAGGCGGTGGTGCGCAGGGCCGAGGAGCCCAAGGCGGAGGTGCGCAAGGCCGAGGAGCCCAAGGCGGAGGTGCGCAAGGCGGAGGTGCGCAAGGCCGAGGAGCCCAAGGCGGAGGTGCGCAGGGCCGAGGAGCCCAAGGCGGAGGTGCGCAGGGCCGAGGAGCCCAAGGCGGAGGTGCGCAGGGCCGAGGAGCCCAAGGCGGAGGTGCGCAGGGCCGAGGAGCCCAAGGCGGAGGTGCGCAGGGCCGAGGAGCCCAAGGCGGAGGTGCGCAGGGCCGAGGAGCCCAAGGCGGAGGTGCGCAGGGCCGAGGAGCCCAAGGCGGAGGTGCGCAGGGCCGAGGAGCCCAAGGCGGAGGCGCGCAGGGCCGAGGAGCCCAAGGCCGAGGAGCCCAAGGCGAAGGTTTGCAAGGCCGAGGAGCCCAAGGTGGAGGCGCGCGGGGCCGAGGAGCCCAAGGTCGAGACATGCAGGGCCAATGAGCCCAAGGTGGAGGTAGCCGTTGAGACAGCTGTCTCAGAAATCAGAGTTCCGGTTCCACTCCAGGTCCGAAACACAACAAAAAGCACACACACACAACAATACCAATATTCTGCATGCTTAATATTACATGCTAAAGATAGTGTATGATAGATTATTAGATTATAGATTACATAGCAAGTGTTTCATATCAGATTCGTAAATATCTTTGACATGATGTATTAACTTTAGTCATTTGGAAACAAAGCCCCACCCACTACTCCCTCTGTCCTCATGTGCGTGTGTGTACGTTTGTAGGTGGATAAAATGGACGCCTTACTGCAGGCAAGAGAAGCTGGTGTCATTCCGGTGAGGATCTTTAATGAAAATTTCTGATATTGATTCATATCTAAATGGATCATTACATCACATCACAGTGTACACAGGAAATAAAATTAATTTCTGACTCCTGCATTTCTCTTTCAGGAAATCCTGAAGAGGACTTTTACAGATGGAAAGAAGAAGAGAAAGAAGAAGAAGAAGAAGAATAAGAGGAAATATTAATGAACCCCATCATTCTTCTTCTTCTTTTTATTATTATTATTGTAATTTTTTTTTCATTCTATTTTTCTTCTTACTGTTATTATTATTACATTTTTTAATTCTTATTCTTATTATTCTTTTTAATATTAAACCTTTATTCTAATTCACTACATTATTCACTAACATTATTGTAAATAATAATCACTTACACTGACATTATTGTAAATAATAATCACTTACACTGACATTATTGTAAATGATATTTGACGTCATTTGTATTGTTATTAAATTTTTAAAATCAACTTTGTGTTGTAAGTTTATTTATTTACAAGACCATTTAAATCTACTACTTTAATCATTTAATAAATCTTATAATCTAATAAAAATAAGATAAAAATATACTAGTGAGGATAGATGGATAGACGGATAGACAGACAGATACTAGTGAGTATAGATGGATAGACAGACAGCTACTAGTGAGTACAGATGGATAGACAGACAGATACTAGTGAGTATAGATGGATAGACAGACAGCTACTAGTGAGTACAGATGGATAGACAGACAGATACTAGTGAGTATAGATGGATAGACAGACAGCTACTAGTGAGTATAGATGGATAGACGGATAGACAGCCAGATACTAGTGAGTATAAATGAATAGACAGACAGATACTAGTGAGTATAGATGGATTGCAGGATAGACAGACAGATACTAGTGTGTACAGATGGATAGACAGACAGATACTAGTGTGAGTATAGACGGATAGACAGACAGATACTAGTGAGTATAGATAGATAGACGGATTGACAGACAGATACTAGTGTGAGTATAGATGGATAGATGGACAGATACTAGTGAGTATCGATGATTAGATGGATAGACAGACAGATACTAATAAGGATAGATGGAAAGACGGATAGACAGACAGATACTAGTGTGAGTATAGATGGATAGACGGACAGATACTAGTGAGTATAGATGATTAGATGGATAGACGGACAGACTAATAAGTATAGATGGAAAGACAGATAGACAGACAGATATTAGTGTGAGTATAGATGGATAGACGGATAGACAGTCAGATACTAGTGAGTACAGATGGATAGACAGTCAGAAACTAGTGAGTATAGATGGATAGACAGTCAGATACTAGTGAGTATAGATGGATAGACAGTCAGATACTAGTGAGTATAGATGGATAGACAGATACTAGTGAGTATAGATGGATAGACAGACAGATACTAGTGAGTACAGATGGATAGACAGACAGATACTAGTGAGTATAGACGGATAGAGAGACAGCTACTAGTGAGTATAGATGGATTGCAGGATAGACAGACAGATACTAGTGAGTATAGACGGATAGACGGATAGACAGTCAGATACTAGTGAGTATAGATGGATTGCAGGATAGACAGACAGATACTAGTGAGTATAGATGGATTGCAGGATAGAAAGACAGATACTAGTGAGTATAGATGGATAGACAGATAGACAGCCAGATTCTAGTGAGTATAGATGGATAGACGGATAGACAGTCAGATACTAGTGAGTATAGATGGATTGCAGGATAGACAGACAGATACTAGTGAGTAAAGATGGATAGACAGACAGCTACTAGTGAGTTTAGATGGATTGCAGGATAGACAGACAGATACTAGTGAGTATAGATGGATAGACGGATAGACAGCCAGATACTAGTGAGTATAGATGGATAGACAGACAGATACTAGTGAGTATAGATGGATTGCAGGATAGACAGAGAGATACTAGTGAGTACAGATGGATAGACAGACAGCTACTAGTGAGTGTAGACGGATAGACAGACAGCTACTAGTGAGTATAGATAGATTGCAGGATAGACAGACAGATACTAGTGAGGATGGATAGACGAATAGACGGATGGATAGACGGACGGATGGATGGATAGACGGATGGATGGATGGACTTTTTAGGGAATTTAAGGGAATTTTTGTGTTACAGCAGAGGGTTTCTTCATCAGCATTACTGCAGTCCCCACAATCAAAAATATACACAAAGCCGAAATAAAATTAATTAAGATCAATTTAGCACTAAAAGAAATATACACTGACATTTAACTTATAATAAATATTTCAGAAATATACTAGAATACTATGTCAAAATACCATACTACACTATTCCATACTACACCCACTATTATACTGTATTAAAGTATACTATACTTCACTGCTACACTACAATACAATATAACAGTAAACTCTACTTAAATAATACTGATGAAAACTTGTTAATCGATGCATTTTAATCTATCATTGCTTAACGCTTTTGTCTCAGCAACATTTACTTCCACCAAAACCAAAGGGTTCATAGCAGATCTTGTTTATAAATATAATATATGAATAAAATTAAATAAAATAGATACTGCACTATATTACTATATAATATTCTACACTATACTTTACCACACTATACTATATAACACCACAGTATACTTCTATATGAAATAGCACCATACCATATCCTACATTACATTTTACTGTACTATACTATACTATACTATACTATACTATACTATACTATACTATACTGTACTGTACTATACTATACTATACTATACTATACTATACTACACTATACTGTACTATATTATACTATACTGTACTATACTATACTATACTACCATGGTATACTGCACCACACCACACTATATTATATTACATTACACTATACTATATTACACCACACTATATTATATTACATTACACTATATTATATTACATTACACTGTGTTATATTACACTACACTATATTATATTACACTACACTATATTATATTACATTACACTATACTATATTACACTACACTATATTATATTACATTACACTATACTATATTACATTACACTATATTATATTACATTACACTATACTATATTACACTACACTATATTATATTACATTACACTATACTATATTACACTACACTATATTATATTACATTACTCTATATTATATTACATTACACTATATTACATTACACTATATTATATTACATTACACTATATTATATTACATTACACTATACTATATTACACTACACTATATTATATTATATTACACTATACTATATTACACTACACTATATTATATTACATTACACTATACTATATTACACTACACTATATTATATTACATTACACTATACTATATTACACTACACTATATTATATTACATTACACTATACTATATTACACTACACTATATTATATTACATTACACTATACTATATTACACTACACTATATTATATTACATTACACTATATTATATTACATTACACTATACTATATTACACTACACTATATTATATTACATTACACTATACTATATTACACTACACTATATTATATTACATTACACTATATTATATTACATTACACTATACTATATTACATTACACTATATTATATTACATTACACTATATTATATTACATTACACTATACTATATTACACTACACTATATTATATTACATTACACTATACTATATTACACTACACTATATTATATTACATTACACTACACTATATTTCACTACACTATATTATATTACATTACACTATACTATATTACACTACACTATATTATATTACATTACACTATACTATATTACACTACACTAAATTATATTACATTACACTATATTATATTACATTACACTATACTATATTACACTACACTATATTATATTACATTACACTATATTATATTACATTACACTATACTATATTACACTACACTATATTATATTACACTACACTATATTATATTACATTACACTATATTATATTACATTACACTATACTATATTACACTACACTATATTATATTACATTACACTATACTATATTACACTACACTATATTATATTACATTACACTATATTATATTACATTACACTATACTATATTACACTACACTATATTAGATTACATTACACTATATTATATTACATTACACTATACTATATTACACTACACTATATTATATTACATTACACTATATTATATTACATTACACTATATTATATTACATTACACTATACTATATTACACTACACTATATTATATTACATTACACTACACTATATTACACTACACTATATTATATTATATTACATTACACTATACTATATTACACTACACTATATTATATTATATTACACTATACTATATTACACTACACTATATTATATTACATTACACTATACTATATTACACTACACTATATTATATTATATTACACTATACTATATTACACTACACTATATTATATTACATTACACTATACTATATTACACTACACTATATTATATTACATTACACTATACTATATTACTCTACACTATATTATATTACACTACACTATATTATATTACATTACACTATATTATATTACATTACACTATATTATATTACACTACACTATATTATATTACATTACACTATACTATATTACACTACACTATATTATATTACACTACACTATATTATATTACATTACACTATACTATATTACACTACACTATGTTATATTACATTACACTATACTATATTACACTACACTATGTTATATTACATTACACTATACTATATTACACTACACTATATTATATTACATTACACTACACTATGTTATATTACATTACACTATACTATATTACACTACACTATGTTATATTACATTACACTATACTATATTACACTACACTATATTATATTACATTACACTATACTATATTACACTACACTATATTATATTACATTACACTACACTATGTTATATTACATTACACTATACTATATTACACTACACTATGTTATATTACACTACACTATATTATATTACATTACACTATATTATATTACATTACACTATACTATATTACACTACACTATATTATATTACATTACACTATACTATATTACACTACACTATACTATATTACATTACACTATATTATATTACATTACACTATACTATATTACATTACACTATATTATATTACATTACACTATATTATATTACACTACACTATGTTATATTACACTACACTATATTATATTACATTACACTATATTACATTACACTACACTATGTTATATTACATTACACTATACTATATTACACTACACTATGTTATATTACATTACACTATACTATATTACACTACACTATATTATATTACATTACACTACACTATGTTATATTACATTACACTATACTATATTACACTACACTATGTTATATTACATTACACTATACTATATTACACTACACTATATTATATTACATTACACTATACTATATTACACTACACTATACTATATTACATTACACTATATTATATTACATTACACTATACTATATTACACTACACTATATTATATTACATTACACTATATTATATTACACTCACTATATTATATTACATTACACTATACTATATTACTCTACACTATATTATATTACCTTACACTATATTATATTACACTACACTATATTATATTACATTACACTATACTATATTACACTACACTATGTTATATTACATTACACTATACTATATTACACTACACTATGATATATTACATTACACTATACTATATTACACTACACTATGTTATATTACATTACACTATACTATATTACTCTACACTATATTATATTACATTACACTATATTATATTACATTACACTATACTATATTACACTACACTATATTATATTACATTACACTATATTATATTACACTACACTATATTATATTACATTACACTATACTATAATACTCTACACTATATTATATTACATTACACTATATTATATTACACTACACTATATTATATTACATTACACTATACTATATTACACTACACTATGTTATATTACATTACACTATACTATATTACACTACACTATGATATATTACATTACACTATACTATATTACACTACACTTTGTTATATTACATTACACTATACTATATTACTCTACACTATGTTATATTACACTATACTATACTATACAAATAACCTGCACCTTTTGATCGGAGTAGGCTTGGCGGATCATAAATATCTAAACGTTCGATCAGGTACTGTGGTGTGAGAACATTTAGTGTTTTACAGGTCAGTAATAGTATTTTATAAACTGCGGGTTTTACATGTACACGGAATTTGGCTTGGTGTACTGGTGCACTACAATAAAAATATGAACATATAAATATCAAGAAAAATCTAGGAATTTTAAGCAAGAGGAAATATTAACTGTGTAATAGTGCAGTATAATATTGTATAAAAAGTGAACCAGTGCAAACATTATATTACCAAAACTACATTCAGTGCAGATGGAAATATTATCTGTACATTAATTGTACATTAGTGGACCAGTGTAAAACTTTGAGGCAGTTTGAGGTAGGAAGGTAAGATAAGGTGCGGATGCAGTATGGCTGTCTGGGTCGTGTGTGTTAACAGTGTACTCTCACACAGTCTACTTAAAATAGGGACTCTGTACGTCTTCTGTAAATTGTACACTGCTATTGCAGAGACTCTGCATCGTGTGAAGTTTCCGTCTGTGTGTGTGTGTGTGTGTGTGTGTGTGTGTATGTGTTTGTTGGTGTGTGCGTGTGTGCGTGTGTGTGTTGGTGTGTGTGTGTGTGTGTGCATGTGTGTGTTGGTGTGGGGGTGTGTGTGTGTTTTGGTGCTAATGTAGCAAATCAATATTCTCAATATACTCAAATCAATATACTCTCATAAACTTTTCCCATATTTTAGAATGCATTTGCGAATGTAATATCTGACATTTCATTAGATATATTTTGTCCGATCTAGAATGCGAGTGCCAATTTTATTTACACGTCAATTTGATAGAAATTTTCTTTTTAGATATTATTGCTGTATGTTAATAACACAGAGTTTGATTAAAATGTCTTTTGTAAATTTTGTTAATTTTTGTTTATTTCATTTATTCCTATCTTGTTGGAGCTGCTGATGCTTAAAATTTTTACTCTGATGTAACAGGTCATGTCGTTTTTTTACATGTACATCAGCTTGTCTGCTTCCACTCACTATTAAATAGATTATTGCATTTTGTTGCTATGAACCTGTACTTTGAAATGACAATAAATGTGTATCTATCTATCTATCGTTATTCATTTATATATAATATATATAATCACAGGTAATCACAGTTTATCGCATGCTCTGCGTTTGGTCGCTTCGGCTCATGCATGACCTTTGTGCAAAATCTGTAGATATTCACTTCGTAGGCTGTGAGGGATTACAACTCTTGTTCCCTTCATGACGATCCCATCCTCAGTAGTGAGTTCGTCCCTGAAAGGAAAAAAAGGTTTTAGTGGAACTGGCACACTCTGAATTTTCTTTGGCCAGCCGTTCTTGATGGTGTTGCACAAAGTTTGCAGAGTCAACATTTCCTTAATTCCTGTACACTCCGGTGGCAAAATTGGGGATAAATAATTCCAGGCTCGAGCTCAATCAGTCCTAGCGACTCCCCTGACAACAACAACACTTTAATCTGTGCATCATCCAAAAATGGTTAAAAAGAGTGTGAGAAAAGCGACAATGACGGGTGGCAATGAAAAGGTGTCATCTCAAAACATGATGATGATCTCTAGTATCAAACAGCCATAAACAACCATTATTTTACTTGTAATAAAGAAGGAACATCCATCTGTGAAACCTAACACACTAAATGTCTTGTTTTAAATGACAAAAGTCGATGATTTAGTCTGTATCATGCTTTAGATCACATACCACATGAAACAGCTTCCCAGAAATTTCTATATATAATATACAACCCGGGCCACGGCAATGAGAGTACAGGATCCTGCCGTTGGTCCACCAGGAGGCTGAAGGATGCAAATAGCAATTTAAGATGTGAAATAATAGTACATTTTTTGCATCTTCTTCTTCTTTCGGCTTTTCCCTTCCTCACAGCGAATCATCTCTCTAGTACGGTTATAGATAAAGGAGATTTCAGTAGATATTTCTATAAATATATGTTTATAAATGTTTGTAAAAACATCCATTTTAATGTACTATCCGCTGTCGTCTGCATTCTGCATGCTAATCTTTACTTGTTCTTCTGATGTCTGAAGGTCCAGAGAGTGCCGAGGGAGCGGTTCTGTCACCAGAAGCTTCCGGATAAACCCCGTGGACTTGGAATCGCAGTACAAGTGGGTTTTTAGAACAGAATGCACTCTTTATATGAGGTTTCTGCTAAGACCTATATTTTGTAAAGGTGTATGATGTATTCTGTGTGTGTGTGTGTGTTTGTGGCTGTTTCGTTGTGCTCTCAGAGAGCTGCTGAACTTGCAGGAGGTGAAGACGAACGTCCTGCAGGTTCACCTGAACGGTGAGTGTTGTGTAAAAGAGCGTGTGTTTAAAAGAGGCTGCTGGTTTAAGTCATGGAGAACTGGAGACATGGTTCAACTGGAGAACGTCGTAGGAGACAAAGTGTTTGTGAGTGTGTTCGAGTATTCCTGGAATTCTCCGTGATGTGTGTTATTCAGTGGCGGGAGATGTTGATGATGATGATGGTGGGCTTTGCAGAAAATCTGGTCTTTCTCCTGGACGCTCTGAAGAAGGGTCAGTTGTCCGATGGCTCTGTTTTTCTTTGCAGCAGTTTTGCTCACGTCATGTTCACTTGCTTATCGTGTCAACATGAGAGAGGGATGAGTAGCTCTCATTAGTAGCAGAAACTAAGTGGTATGTTACCAGAAATCTTTACTATGATGCTGAGATGTGGTTCTCTGACACTAACTCAGTGTTTAGGTGTTTAGGTAACTTGCTACATGCCTGGCTGATGCAAAATAAAAATGCTGATACGTTTTACTAGATCTTCTGTAACTACTATAAACAAACCAACAGAAACACACAGACACAATAAACATAAGAGTTTCTCAAAAATATCCCAGTCGTTCCTGGCCGCAGTCTGATTTTTTTTTAATCAGATGTAAATCCCAGGTGAGTCGTGTATACAGCTGGGACGTTACAGGAGCGGCAACATCACATGATTCCAAAGAAGTGAATGTGAGAGAAACTTGGGAGTGATATTACTGTAACTGATAACCCTGTCTGTCTGCCTACCTACCTACCTGTCTGTCTGTCTGCCTGCCTGTCTGTCTGTGCACCTGTCTGCCTGCCTGCCTACCTGACTGTCTTCCTGTATGCCTACCTGTCTGTCTCTCTGTCTTCCTGCCTGTCTGTCTGTCTGTCTTCCTGCCTGCCTCATGGTGTCACACTCTAATCAGCGAATTAACTCAAAATCCCTACAAAGGTTTCCTGAGCCTTTAAATGGTCTCTCAGTCTGGTCCAGTAGGCTACACAATCATGGAGAAGACTGCTGCCCTGACAGACGTCCAGAAGACGGTCATTGACACCCTGCACATGGAGGATAAGACACAAAAGGTCATTGCTGAAGAAGCTGGATGTTCACAGAGTGCTGTGTCACCAACTGGTGTTGTTTCCACTGTGTTTTATCAGGTCCACAGTCGTCTACCAGGAAGTTTTAGAGCACTTCATGCTTCCCTCTGCTGACCAGCTTTATGGAGATGCTGATTTCATTTTCCAGAAGGACTTGGCACCTGCCCACACTGCCAAAAGTACTAATACCTGGTTTAAGGACCATGGTGTGACCATGTGCTTGATTGACCAGCAAACCCCTTGAAAGCCCTACCTAAATCCCATAGAGAATCAATGGGGTACTGTGAAGAGGACGATGCGAGACACCAGACCCAACAACGCAGAAGAGCTGAAGGACGCTATCAGAGCAACCTGGGCTTCCATAACACCTCAGCAGTGCCACAGACTGACCGTCTCCATGCCACGCCGCATTGCTGCAGTAATTCATGCAAAGGGAACTCCGACCAAGTATTGAGTGCTGTACATGTTCACACTTTTTTAGTAGTCCAACATTTCTGCGTTGAACATTATTTTTTTTTTGTTATTTTTTTTTTATTGGTGTAATGTTCTAGTTTTCTGAGATACTCAATTTTAGGTTTTCATTAGCTGCAAAAAAATAAACACTTAAAATATATCAAAAATATATCAGTCTGTGTGTAATGAATCTATATAATATAGAGTTTCACTTGTTGAATTGAATTACTGAAATAAGTCAACTTTTCGATGATATTCTAATTTTATTCAGATACACCTCTGTATATATGGTGGGAGAAACAAAATCTCTGCTGCCCTCTAGTGGACAACTCTGAGCATAACTATGACGACCATGATTTGATCAAGCATGACCAATTAGAGTTAAATATATAAAGGCTAAAAATATACATTATAGAAATATAACATACAGTATCTCACAAAAGTGAGTACACCCCTCACATTTTTGTAAATATTTTATTATATCTTTTCATGTGACAACACTGAAGAAATGCCACTCTGCTACAATGTAAAGTAGTGAGTGTACAGCCTGTATAACAGTGTAAATATGCTGTCCCCTCAAAATAACTCAACACACAGCCATTAATGTCTAAACTTTTGTTTTTGTCTAAACAAAAGTGAGTACACCCCTAAGTGGAAATGTACAAATTGGGCCCAAAGTGTCAATATTTTGTGTGGCCACCATTATTTTCCAGCACTGCCTTAACCCTCTCGGGCATGGAGTTCACCAGAGCTTCACAGGTTGCCACTGATGAGATGTTCACTGGCAAACTTCAGATGAGCCTGTACATGTGCTTTCTTTAGCATGGGGACCTTGCGGGCGCTATTGGATTTCAGTCTTTCACGGCGTAGTGTGTTACCAATTGTTTTCTTGGTGACTATGGTCCCAGCTGCCTTGAGATCATTGACAAAATCCTCCAGTGTAATTCTGGGCTGATTCCTCGCCGTTCTCATGATCATTGAGAGTGCTCCTACTGTAATCTCAGCTCGTTACCTGTATAAAAGTATGTATAAAAGACACCTGGGAGCCAGAAATCTTTCTGATTGATAGGGGATCAAATACTTATTTCACTCATTAAAATGCAAATCAATGTATAACTTTTCTGAAATGTATTTTTCTGGATTTTTTTGTTGTTATTCTGCCTCTCACTGTTCAAATACACCTACCATTAAAATTACAGACTGATCATTTCTTTGTCAGTGGGCAAACGTACAAAATCAGCAGGGGATCAAATAATATTTTCCCTCACTGTATATAATCACTGCCCAATGCCTGTGGGTCATTATACACAGAATCGAACTGAGCAATTATTTTCTTTACCCGTGACACAAAAACTGAAGGATGTCATAGTACGGGTTTATAAAATGTGGTCAGCCCTGAATAGGGGACAATGCCATTTATTTGTTGCTGCTGTTTCTTCTTCTTCTGGTGAGAGAGAGACAAAGAGAATGATAGAGAGACAGCAAAAGAGAGAGAGAGAAAGAGAGCTACGGATAGAGAGAGAGAGTTTAAACTAAAATATTTGGTGATTCTGGTGTGATTTTCTGAGCTTAGAGGTCGTTTCCTCTCATAAATTACGAGATATCGATATGCAAGTAGAGGAGGTTTGTAAAGCACTAAAGTGCCGCTGCATCACTCTCTTTGTCATTTCGAAATAACACGAGGGAGTCGAACGGCATCATGGGTAACATCCAGAAGATGGTAAAAAAGATGGATCTAAAATACATGTTTCAGCTGAAGATCATATGTTCATTATAATTCATTAGAATCCTGCAGCACTTGATGCTCTGATGCTCAGAATCGTACACACACTGAATTAGAGACTGAGAGCCGGAGCATGCAGTCTGCTTCAGCGCACGTGGATCAGCTGATCAGTTAATTATCAGTTTGAATCAGGTGTGTTAGAGCAGAGAAAACACACACACACAAACACACACACAGCTGTGCAGTTCAGCAGCTCTTTATGTGGTGGGTATGAGACCCTGATTTAGCTGATGTGATAATTATAGCATCATTACAGATAATACAGTCTAACTGTGTGTATGTGTGTGTGTGTGTGTGTGTGTGCTTGCTGCAGCTGGAGCTGATCCGGCCGGTGGACGGCGGAGCGTGTAAAGCGCAGAGGGAGTACCAGCTCATGCGCTTCATGCTGGACCACACACAGGTGATGGAGTGACGCTTTTTTCACCTTCAACTGTAAAACCGTCTACACATCACTGTGCATGGACACTTTCTTTATATTTTTCTAC
This sequence comes from Hemibagrus wyckioides, assembly GCF_019097595.1. NCBI lineage: Eukaryota > Metazoa > Chordata > Actinopteri > Siluriformes > Bagridae > Hemibagrus > Hemibagrus wyckioides. Next base: position 30,763,660 of record NC_080720.1, read on the forward strand.
ATCTCAACATAAAGCTTCAGGCACCTGCTGTGAACAGTGAGCTCTCTGACACTCAGGTATTTAAATAAAAAGCCTTAAAGTGTGTGAAGACCTCAGCAGAAACCTGCTGGCGTTTCTCACTGTGTGTGTGAGTGTGTGTGTGTGTGTGTGTGTGTGTGTGTGAGTGTGTGTGTGTGTGTGTGTGTGAAAAAAGCGAAGCGTGTCAGAGGAAGAAGCGCGTTTGCTGCTAATAAACAACAGATCTCAAAGAAAGAGAAAGGAAAAAAATGTTCATGTGATTGACAATAAAGGAAGTCGAAGCTGAAGCACAAAGTTTTCCTGTTTGTTTTGTTTTAAACTAAACTGCTGGATTATTAGATACACTTAGTTTATAGGTATAAAATGATCGACTGTTCCATGAGTGTGTGTGTGTGTGTGTGTGTGATGCGTATTTTATTAGACCCAATCCAAAGGTGCAGATACCCCATAATGCTACACAGACTTCTAGCCCTTTCTGTATCATTATAGTTACATTATAAACCTAGAAAATAACCAGTATAATGTTTATCTCATCACATCTCCAGTTTTAGTGCTTTTCTAATAAGGTTTGTTTGTGTTTTTTCTGTAACAGGATACGTTACATTTTGGTCTAAAACTTTAAAAGAGCAAAAAATCAAGAGGTTGGTGAGATCATGATCCTTTATAACTGGAATAATGTGGATAAATTGCTTCAGTGATGTTCCACAATATTGGATGCAACTCAACAACAACAACAAAAAAAGATGTTCATTAATTAGTAAAAAATTCGACACCAATTAGCCATAACATTATGACCACCTGCCTAATATTGTTTTGGTCATCCTTTTGCTGCCAAAACAGCCCTGACCTGTCGAGGCATGGACTCTACTAGATCCCTGAAGGTGTGCTGTGGTATCTGGCACCAAGATGTTAGCAGCAGATCCTTTAACGGAGAAGTTCACCTCCAGAACAAAAATCTACAGATAATTTCTTCACCCCCTGGTCATCCAAGATGTTCATGTCTTTCTTTCTTCAGTCGTAAAGAAATGATGTTTTTAAGAAAACATTTCAGGATTTTTCTCCGTATAGTGGCCTTCAATGGTGCCCGCGAGTTTGACCTTCCAAAATGCAGTTTAAATGCAGCTTCAAGGAGTAGTGTTTACGTTAGGTTAATATCTATGCATTGAAAATATAGTCAGTGAATGTTTTTTGGGGATTAATTGCAGCCTCTTTCCTGTACAGGCCTATACAGTGTTTCTATATTAATATTAAAAGCCATTTTGAATTGGATTCATTATTGGGGTTTGTAACTTAACTGCTTAATGTTCTACATGATGTCATGAGGTCATGTGAGGTCATATGAGGTCATATGACTGACCATGTGTTAAAAAAACCAAAACATTCCGAATTCTGTTCTGAGCATCACCTGACGACGTACATAGCAACCATCCTCAGACCAGCTTTAGCTATCGACAGAGAAACAGTGCCCCTTGTGTAGCAGAGATTTACAGCATTTAATAGCGATTTTACATCATTTAGCAGCATTTTACATCATTTAGCAGCATTTTACATCATTTAGCAGCATTTCACATCATTTAGCAGCATTTTACATCATTTAGCAGCATTTCACATCATTTAGCAGCATTTTACATCCTTTAGCAGCATTTTACTTAATTTAGCAGCATTTTACTTCATTTAGCAGCATTTCACTTCATTTAGCAGCATTTCACATCGTTTAGCAGTTATTTCAACAGAGTTTTAACTCTATTATACAATGGCTGCACTGTTTGTTAAAGATCTTCACCCTGAAGTATCTGAGGTGATACTTTCGAGTAGATTCAGACCTGCAGGACACGTCCAGTCTGTCCACATTTGCAGGGACAGGAAGACCGGCTCTCCTCTCGGATATGCGTACGTCAACTTTCGCTATCGAGATGACGGTAAAACAAACCTTTTCTTTTTTTCTACACTGTTTCTTACCTGTTTTTGCAGCAGATTTAAGGCTACATGTGTAACTTCTGTAGTATTTTCTAGTTTTACTATATGGATATGGTCATGTTTTAAATGGTACTAAAAAGATATTTTGATGAGTTATATATAGACTATAATAGACTTTAATTAAAAATGAATGGCTTATTTCTGTTCCCTCAGCTGAGAGAGCCATCAACATGTTCAATTTTGAACTGCTCCTGGGGAGACCCATGCGCGTCATGTGGTCTCACTGGGAACCCACCGCCAAGCCCATCAAGGGAGGAAACATTTTCATTAAGAACCTTGATTGGTCCATTGACTGCACCTCCCTCTTCGACACTTTCTCTGTGTTTGGGAGGATCGTGTCGTGCAAGGTTCGAGCTTTGCGCTGTTATATATGAATATATATATGAATAGCTGAATATCTGTGTTGTGTGATTAGTGTGTTGTTGTGTGTTGACACACTGTGTTTCTCCTGAAGGTTGTGGAATCAAAACGTTACGGGTACGTTCAGTACGAGTCAGCGGAGGCGGCGGCGCTGGCCATCGAACGGCTGAACGGGAAACTCCTGAACGACCGCCAAGTGTAAGTCACGTGTCAATTAGTGTCTTTTTACCAGCCAGGGTTCAAATGTCAGGATTTTTTTACATTCCGTTTAAACTAATTGCATTTAAGATTTATTTATTGAACTCTGAGGACATAACTTCTAACAGCAGGGTTTAGACTCTAAGTGCAGCTTCTCTGTTGTGTTATAGCACCATCGAGTACTTCAGGTCTTGGGAGGAGCGCAAGGTGGAGGTGCGCAGGGCCGAGAAGCCCAAGCTGGAGGCACGCAGGGCCGAGGAGCCCAAGGTGGAGGCGCGCATGGCCGAGGAGCCCAAGTGGGAGGTGTGCAGGGCCGAGGAGGCCACGGCAGAGGTGTGCAGGGCCGAGAAGCCCAAGGCAGAGGTGCGCAGGGCCGAGAAGCCCAAGGCAGAGGTGCGCAGGGCCAGGGAGGCCAAGGCGGATGTGTGCAAGGCCGAGGAGCCCAAGGCGGAGTTGCACAGGGCCGAGGAGCCCAAGGCGGAGGTGTGCAAGGCCGAGGAGCCCAAGGCAGAGAATCCCAATGCGGAGGCCCGCAGGGCCGAGGAGGCCAAGGTGGAGGTGCGCAGGGCCGAGGAGGCCAAGGCGGTGGCGCGCAGGGCCGAGGAGCCCAAGGCGGAGGTACGCAGGGCCGAGGAGCCCAAGGCGGAGGTACGCAGGGCCGAGGAGCCCAAGGCCGAGGTGCGCAAGGCCGAGGAGCCCAAGGCGGAGGTGCACAGGGCCGAGGAGCCCAAGGCGGAGGTGCGCAAGGCCGAGGAGCCCAAGGCGGAGGTGCGCAAGGCCGAGGAGCCCAAGGCGGAGGTGCGCAGGGCCGAGGAGCCCAAGGCGGAGGTGCGCAGGGCCGAGGAGCCCAAGGCGGAGGTGCGCAGGGCCGAGGAGCCCAAGGCGGAGGTGCGCAGGGCCGAGGAGCCCAAGGCGAAGGTTTGCAAGGCCGAGGAGCCCAAGGCCGAGGTGCGCAGGGCCGAGGAGCACAAGGCGGAGGTGCGCAGGGCCGAGGAGCCCAAGGCGGAGGTGCGCAGGGCCGAGGAGCCCAAGGCGGAGGTGCGCAGGGCCGAGGAGCCCAAGGCGGAGGTGCGCAGGGCCGAGGAGCCCAAGGCGGAGGTGCGCAGGTCCGAGGAGCCCAAGGCCGAGGAGCCCAAGGCGAAGGTTTGCAAGGCCGAGGAGCCCAAGGTGGAGGCGCGCGGGGCCGAGGAGCCCAAGGTGGAGGCATGCAGGGCCAAGGAGCCCAAGGTGGAGGTAGCCGTGGAGACAGCTGTCTCAGAAATCAGAGTTCCGGTTCCACTTCAGGTCCGAAACACAACAAAAAGCACACACACACAACAATACCAATATTCTGCATGCTTAATATTACATGCTAAAGATAGTGTATGATAGATTATTAGATTATAGATTACATAGCAAGTGTTTCATATCAGATTCGTAAATATCTTTGACATGATGTATTAACTTTAGTCATTTGGAAACAAAGCCCCACCCACTACTCCCTCTGTCCTCATGTGCGTGTGTGTACGTTTGTAGGTGGATAAAATGGACGCCTTACTGCAGGCAAGAGAAGCTGGTGTCATTCCGGTGAGGATCTTTAATGAAAATTTCTGATATTGATTCATATCTAAATGGATCATTACATCACATCACAGTGTACACAGGAAATAAAATTAATTTCTGACTTCTGCATTTCTCTTTCAGGAAATCCTGAAGAGGACTTTTACAGATGGAAAGAAGAAGAGAAAGAAGAAGAAGAAGAAGAATAAGAGGAAATATTAATGAACCCCATCATTCTTCTTCTTCTTTTTATTATTATTATTGTAATTTTTTTTTCATTCTATTTTTCTTCTTACTGTTATTATTATTACATTTTTTAATTCTTATTCTTATTATTCTTATTAATATTAAACCTTTATTCTAATTCACTACATTATTCACTAACATTATTGTAAATAATAATCACTTACACTGACATTATTGTAAATAATAATCACTTACACTGACATTATTGTAAATGATATTTGACGTCATTTGTATTGTTATTAAATTTTTAAAATCAACTTTGTGTTGTAAGTTTATTTATTTACAAGACCATTTAAATCTACTACTTTAATCATTTAATAAATCTTATAATCTAATAAAAATAAGATAAAAATATACTAGTGAGGATAGATGGATAGACGGATAGACAGACAGATACTAGTGAGTATAGATGGATAGACAGACAGCTACTAGTGAGTACAGATGGATAGACAGACAGATACTAGTGAGTATAGATGGATAGACAGACAGCTACTAGTGAGTACAGATGGATAGACAGACAGATACTAGTGAGTATAGATGGATAGACGGATAGACAGCCAGATACTAGTGAGTATAAATGAATAGACAGACAGATACTAGTGAGTATAGATGGATTGCAGGATAGACAGACAGATACTAGTGTGTTCAGATGGATAGACAGACAGATACTAGTGTGAGTATAGACGGATAGACAGACAGATACTAGTGAGTATAGATAGATAGACGGATTGACAGACAGATACTAGTGTGAGTATAGATGGATAGATGGACAGATACTAGTGAGTATCGATGATTAGATGGATAGACAGACAGATACTAATAAGGATAGATGGAAAGACGGATAGACAGACAGATACTAGTGTGAGTATAGATGGATAGACGGACAGATACTAGTGAGTATAGATGATTAGATGGATAGACGGACAGACTAATAAGTATAGATGGAAAGACAGATAGACAGACAGATATTAGTGTGAGTATAGATGGATAGACGGATAGACAGTCAGATACTAGTGAGTACAGATGGATAGACAGTCAGAAACTAGTGAGTATAGATGGATAGACAGTCAGATACTAGTGAGTATAGATGGATAGACAGTCAGATACTAGTGAGTATAGATGGATAGACAGATACTAGTGAGTATAGATGGATAGACAGACAGATACTAGTGAGTACAGATGGATAGACAGACAGATACTAGTGAGTATAGACGGATAGAGAGACAGCTACTAGTGAGTATAGATGGATTGCAGGATAGACAGACAGATACTAGTGAGTATAGACGGATAGAGAGACAGCTACTAGTGAGGATAGATGGATAGACGGATAGACAGTCAGATACTAGTGAGTATAGATGGATTGCAGGATAGACAGACAGATACTAGTGAGTATAGATGGATTGCAGGATAGAAAGACAGATACTAGTGAGTATAGATGGATAGACAGATAGACAGCCAGATTCTAGTGAGTATAGATGGATAGACGGATAGACAGTCAGATACTAGTGAGTATAGATGGATTGCAGGATAGACAGACAGATACTAGTGAGTAAAGATGGATAGACAGACAGCTACTAGTGAGTTTAGATGGATTGCAGGATAGACAGACAGATACTAGTGAGTATAGATGGATAGACGGATAGACAGCCAGATACTAGTGAGTATAGATGGATAGACAGACAGATACTAGTGAGTATAGATGGATTGCAGGATAGACAGAGAGATACTAGTGAGTACAGATGGATAGACAGACAGCTACTAGTGAGTGTAGACGGATAGACAGACAGCTACTAGTGAGTATAGATCGATTGCAGGATAGACAGACAGATACTAGTGAGGATGGATAGACGAATAGACGGATGGATAGACGGACGGATGGATGGACTTTTTAGGGAATTTAAGGGAATTTTTGTGTTACAGCAGGGGGTTTCTTCATCAGCATTACTGCAGTCCCCACAATCAAAAATATACACAAAGCCGAAATAAAATTAATTAAGATCAATTTAGCACTAAAAGAAATATACACTGACATTTAACTTATAATAAATATTTCAGAAATATACTAGAATACTATGTCAAAATACCATACTACACTATTCCATACTACACCCACTATTATACTGTATTAAGGTATACTATACTTCACTGCTACACTACAATACAATATAACAGTAAACTCTACTTAAATAATACTGATGAAAACTTGTTAATCGATGCATTTTAATCTATCATTGCTTAACGCTTTTGTCTCAGCAACATTTACTTCCACCAAAACCAAAGGGTTCATAGCAGATCTTGTTTATAAATATAATATATGAATAAAATTAAATAAAATAGATACTGCACTATATTACTATATAATATTCTACGCTATACTTTACCACACTATACTATATAACACCACAGTATACTTCTATATGAAATAGCACCATACCATATCCTACATTACATTTTACTGTACTATACTATACTATACTATACTATACTATACTATACTATACTGTACTGTACTATACTATACTATACTATACTATACTATACTATACTATACTATACTGTACTGTACTATACTATACTATACTATACTATACTATACTATACTGTACTATACTATACTATACTATACTACCATGGTATACTGCACCACACCACACTATAGTATATTACATTACACTATACTATATTACACTACACTATATTATATTACATTACACTATATTATATTACATTACACTATACTATATTACACTACACTATATTATATTACATTACACTATATTATATTACATTACACTATACTATATTACACTACACTATATTATATTACATTACACTATACTATATTACACTACACTATATTATATTACATTACACTATACTATATTACATTACACTATACTATATTACACTACACTATATTATATTACATTACACTATACTATATTACACTACACTATATTATATTACATTACACTATATTATATTACATTACACTATATTACATTACACTATATTATATTACATTACACTATACTATATTACACTACACTATATTATATTACATTACACTATACTATATTACACTACACTATATTATATTACATTACACTATACTATATTACACTACACTATATTATATTACATTACACTATACTATATTACACTACACTATATTATATTACATTACACTATACTATATTACACTACACTATATTATATTACATTACACTATATTATATTACATTACACTATACTATATTATATTACATTACACTATATTATATTACATTACACTATACTATATTACACTACACTATATTATATTACATTACACTATATTATATTACATTACACTATACTATATTACACTACACTATATTATATTACATTACACTATATTATATTACATTACACTATATTATATTACATTACACTATACTATATTACACTACACTATATTATATTACATTACACTATACTATATTACACTACACTATATTATATTATATTACACTATACTATATTACACTACACTATATTATATTACATTACACTATACTATATTACACTACACTATATTATATTACATTACACTATACTATATTACACTACACTATATTATATTACATTACACTATATTATATTACATTACACTATACTATATTACACTACACTATATTATATTACATTACACTATATTATATTACATTACACTATACTATATTACACTACACTATATTGTATTACATTACACTATATTATATTACATTACACTATACTATATTAGATTACATTACACTATATTATATTACATTACACTATACTATTTACACTACACTATATTATATTACATTACACTATATTATATTACATTACACTATACTATATTACACTACACTATATTATATTACATTACACTATACTATATTACACTACACTATATTATATTATATTACATTACACTATACTATATTACACTACACTATATTATATTACATTACACTATACTATATTACACTACACTATATTATATTACATTACACTATACTATATTACACTACACTATATTATATTATATTACATTACACTATACTATATTACACTACACTATATTATATTACATTACACTATACTATATTACACTATACTATATTATATTACATTACACTATACTATATTACACTACACTATACTATATTACATTACACTATATTATATTACATTACACTATACTATATTACATTACACTATATTATATTACATTACACTATACTATATTACACTACACTATATTATATTACATTACACTATACTATATTACACTCACTATATTATATTACATTACACTATACTATATTACTCTACACTATATTATATTACCTTACACTATATTATATTACACTACACTATATTATATTACATTACACTATACTATATTACACTACACTATGTTATATTACATTGCACTATACTATATTACACTACACTATGATATATTACATTACACTATACTATATTACACTACACTGTTATATTACATTACACTATACTATATTACTCTACACTATATTATATTACATTACACTATATTATATTACATTACACTATACTATATTACACTACACTATATTATATTACATTACACTATATTATATTACATTACACTATATTATATTACATTACACTATACTATATTACACTACACTATACTATATTACATTACACTATACTATATTACACTACACTATATTATATTACATTACACTATACTATATTACACTACACTATATTATATTACATTACACTATACTATATTACACTACACTATATTATATTACATTACACTATACTATATTACACTACACTATATTATATTACATTACACTATATTATATTACATTACACTATACTATATTACACTACACTATATTATATTACATTACACTATATTATATTACATTACACTATATTATATTACACTACACTATATTATATTACACTACACTATATTATATTACATTACACTATACTATATTACACTACACTATATTATATTACATTACACTATACTATATTACTCTACACTATATTATATTACATTACACTATATTATATTACATTACACTATACTATATTACACTACACTATATTATATTACATTACACTATACTATATTACACTACACTATATTATATTACATTACACTATACTATATTACACTACACTATATTATATTACATTACACTATACTATATTACACTACACTATATTATATTACATTACACTATACTATATTACACTACACTATATTATATTATATTACACTATACTATATTACACTACACTATATTATATTACATTACACTATACTATATTACACTACACTATATTATATTACATTACACTATACTATATTACACTACACTATATTATATTACATTACACTATATTATATTACATTACACTATACTATATTACACTACACTATATTATATTACATTACACTATACTATATTACACTACACTATATTATATTACATTACACTATACTATATTACACTACACTATATTATATTACATTACACTATACTATATTACTCTACACTATATTATATTACATTACACTATATTATATTACACTACACTATATTATATTACATTACACTATACTATATTACACTACACTATGTTATATTACATTACACTATACTATATTACACTACACTATATTATATTACATTACACTATACTATATTACACTATACTATATTATATTATATTACACTATACTATATTACACTACACTATATTATATTACATTACACTATATTATATTACATTACACTATACTATATTACACTACACTATATTATATTACATTACACTATATTATATTACACTACACTATATTATATTACATTACACTATACTATATTACACTCACTATATTATATTACATTACACTATACTATATTACTCTACACTATATTATATTACCTTACACTATATTATATTACACTACACTATATTATATTACATTACACTATACTATATTACACTACACTATGTTATATTACATTGCACTATACTATATTACACTACACTATGATATATTACATTACACTATACTATATTACACTACACTGTTATATTACATTACACTATACTATATTACTCTACACTATATTATATTACATTACACTATATTATATTACATTACACTATACTATATTACACTACACTATATTATATTACATTACACTATATTATATTACACTACACTATATTATATTACATTACACTATACTATATTACTCTACACTATATTATATTACATTACACTATATTATATTACATTACACTATATTATATTACATTACACTATACTATATTACACTACACTATATTATATTACATTACACTATATTATATTACACTACACTATATTATATTACATTACACTATACTATAATACTCTACACTATATTATATTACATTACACTATATTATATTACACTACACTATATTATATTACATTACACTATACTATATTACACTACACTATGTTATATTACATTACACTATACTATATTACACTACACTATGATATATTACATTACACTATACTATATTACACTACACTATGTTATATTACATTACACTATACTATATTACACTACACTATGATATATTACATTACACTATACTATATTACACTACACTTTGTTATATTACATTACACTATACTATATTACTCTACACTATGTTATATTACACTATACTATACTATACAAATAACCTGCACCTTTTGATCGGAGTAGGCGTGGCGGATCATAAATATCTAAACGTTCGATCAGGTACTGTGGTGTGAGAACATTTAGTGTTTCACAGGTCAGTAATAGTATTTTATAAACTGCGGGTTTTACATGTACACGGAATTTGGCTTGGTGTACTGGTGCACTACAATAAAAATATGAACATATAAATATCAAGAAAAATCTAGGAATTTTAAGCAAGAGGAAATATTAACTGTGTAATAGTGCAGTATAATATTGTATAAAAAGTGAACCAGTGCAAACATTATATTACCAAAACTACATTCAGTGCAGATGGAAATATTATCTGTACATTAATTGTACATTAGTGGACCAGTGTAAAACTTTGAGGCAGTTTGAGGTAGGAAGGTAAGATAAGGTGCGGATGCAGTATGGCTGTCTGGGTCGTGTGTGTTAACAGTGTACTCTCACACAGTCTACTTAAAATAGGGACTCTGTACGTCTTCTGTAAATTGTACACTGCTATTGCAGAGACTCTGCATCGTGTGAAGTTTCCGTCTGTGTGTGTGTGTGTGTGTGTGTGCATGTGTTTGTTGGTGTGTGCGTGTGTGCGTGTGTGTGTTGGTGTGTGTGTGTGTGTGTGCATGTGTGTGTTGGTGTGGGGGTGTGTGTGTGTTTTGGTGCTAATGTAGCAAATCAATATTCTCAATATACTCAAATCAATATACTCTCATAAACTTTTCCCATATTTTAGAATGCATTTGCGAATGTAATATCTGACATTTCATTAGATATATTTTGTCTGATCTAGAATGCGAGTGCCAATTTTATTTACACGTCAATTTGATAGAAATTTTCTTTTTAGATATTATTGCTGTATGTTAATAACACAGAGTTTGATTAAAATGTCTTTTGTAAATTTTGTTAATTTTTGTTTATTTCATTTATTCCTATCTTGTTGGAGCTGCTGATGCTTAAAATTTTTACTCTGATGTAACAGGTCATGTCGTTTTTTTACATGTACATCAGCTTGTCTGCTTCCACTCACTATTAAATAGATTATTGCATTTTGTTGCTATGAACCTGTACTTTGAAATGACAATAAATGTGTATCTATCTATCTATCGTTATTCATTTATATATAATATATATAATCACAGGTAATCACAGTTTATCGCATGCTCTGCGTTTGGTCGCTTCGGCTCATGCATGACCTTTGTGCAAAATCTGTAGATATTCACTTCGTAGGCTGTGAGGGATTACAACTCTTGTTCCCTTCATGACGATCCCATCCTCAGTAGTGAGTTCGTCCCTGAAAGGAAAAAAAGGTTTTAGTGGAACTGGCACACTCTGAATTTTCTTTGGCCAGCCGTTCTTGATGGTGTTGCACAAAGTTTGCAGAGTCAACATTTACTTAATTCCTGTACACTCCGGTGGCAAAATTGGGGATAAATAATTCCAGGCTCGAGCTCAATCAGTCCTAGCGACTCCCCTGACAACAACAACACTTTAATCTGTGCATCATCCAAAAATGGTTAAAAAGAGTGTGAGAAAAGCGACAATGACGGGTGGCAATGAAAAGGTGTCATCTCAAAACATGATGATGATCTCTAGTATCAAACAGCCATAAACAACCATTATTTTACTTGTAATAAAGAAGGAACATCCATCTGTGAAACCTAACACACTAAATGTCTTGTTTTAAATGACAAAAGTCGATGATTTAGTCTGTATCATGCTTTAGATCACATACCACATGAAACAGCTTCCCAGAAATTTCTATATATAATATACAACCCGGGCCACGGCAATGAGAGTACAGGATCCTGCCGTTGGTCCACCAGGAGGCTGAAGGATGCAAATAGCAATTTAAGATGTGAAATAATAGTACATTTTTTGCATCTTCTTCTTCTTTCGGCTTTTCCCTTCCTCACAGCGAATCATCTCTCTAGTACGGTTATAGATAAAGGAGATTTCAGTAGATATTTCTATAAATATATGTTTATAAATGTTTGTAAAAACATCCATTTTAATGTACTATCCGCTGTCGTCTGCATTCTGCATGCTAATCTTTACTTGTTCTTCTGATGTCTGAAGGTCCAGAGAGTGCCGAGGGAGCGGTTCTGTCACCAGAAGCTTCCGGATAAACCCCGTGGACTTGGAATCGCAGTACAAGTGGGTTTTTAGAACAGAATGCACTCTTTATATGAGGTTTCTGCTAAGACCTATATTTTGTAAAGGTGTATGATGTATTCTGTGTGTGTGTGTGTGTTTGTGGCTGTTTCGTTGTGCTCTCAGAGAGCTGCTGAACTTGCAGGAGGTGAAGACGAACGTCCTGCAGGTTCACCTGAACGGTGAGTGTTGTGTAAAAGAGCGTGTGTTTAAAAGAGGCTGCTGGTTTAAGTCATGGAGAACTGGAGACATGGTTCAACTGGAGAACGTCGTAGGAGACAAAGTGTTTGTGAGTGTGTTCGAGTATTCCTGGAATTCTCCGTGATGTGTGTTATTCAGTGGCGGGAGATGTTGATGATGATGATGGTGGGCTTTGCAGAAAATCTGGTCTTTCTCCTGGACGCTCTGAAGAAGGGTCAGTTGTCCGATGGCTCTGTTTTTCTTTGCAGCAGTTTTGCTCACGTCATGTTCACTTGCTTATCGTGTCAACATGAGAGAGGGATGAGTAGCTCTCATTAGTAGCAGAAACTAAGTGGTATGTTACCAGAAATCTTTACTATGATGCTGAGATGTGGTTCTCTGACACTAACTCAGTGTTTAGGTGTTTAGGTAACTTGCTACATGCCTGGCTGATGCAAAATAAAAATGCTGATACGTTTTACTAGATCTTCTGTAACTACTATAAACAAACCAACAGAAACACACAGACACAATAAACATAAGAGTTTCTCAAAAATATCCCAGTCGTTCCTGGCCGCAGTCTGATTTTTTTTTAATCAGATGTAAATCCCAGGTGAGTCGTGTATACAGCTGGGACGTTACAGGAGCGGCAACATCACATGATTCCAAAGAAGTGAATGTGAGAGAAACTTGGGAGTGATATTACTGTAACTGATAACCCTGTCTGTCTGCCTACCTACCTACCTACCTGTCTGTCTGTCTGCCTGCCTGTCTGTCTGTGCACCTGTCTGCCTGCCTGCCTGCCTTCCTGTCTTCCTTCCTGGCTGTCTTCCTTTCTGTCTGCATATCTACCTGTCTGCCTACTCATCTGTTTGTCTTCGTGCCTTTCTGCCTGCCTACCTGTCTGTCTGTCTTCCTGTCTGCCTACCTGTTTGTCTGTCTGTCTTCCTGCCTGCCTGTCTGTTTGCCTACCTGTCTTTCTGTCTGTCTTCCTATCTGCCTTCCTGTCTGTCTGCCTGCCAACATGTCTGCCTGCCTGTCTACCTACCTGTTGGTCTGCCTGCTTTCCTGTCTGCCTACCTGCCTGTCTTCTTTCTTGCCTGTCTTCCTATCTGCCTACCTACCTGTCTGTATGCCTGCCTGCCTGCCTTCCTTCCTGGCTGTCTTCCTTTCTGTCTGCCTACCTACCTGTCTGCCTACTCGTCTGTTTGTCTTTGTGCCTTTCTGCCTGCCTACCTGTCTGTCTGCCTTCCTGTCTGCCTACCTGTTTGTCTGTCTGTCTGTCTTCCTGTCTGCCTGCCTACCTGTATTCCTGCCTGCCTGTCTGCCTACATATCTGTCTTTCTGTCTGTCTGTCTGCCTGCCTACCTGACTGTCTTCCTGTATGCCTACCTGTCTGTCTCTCTGTCTTCCTGCCTGTCTGTCTGTCTGTCTTCCTGCCTGCCTCATGGTGTCACACTCTAATCAGCGAATTAACTCAAAATCCCTACAAAGGTTTCCTGAGCCTTTAAATGGTCTCTCAGTCTGGTCCAGTAGGCTACACAATCATGGAGAAGACTGCTGCCCTGACAGACGTCCAGAAGACGGTCATTGACACCCTGCACATGGAGGATAAGACACAAAAGGTCATTGCTGAAGAAGCTGGATGTTCACAGAGTGCTGTATCCAAGCACGTTAATGAAAAGTTAAATGGAAAGAAAGTGTGATAGAAAAAGGTGCAGAAACAACAGGGATGACCGCAGCCTTGAGAGGATTGTGAAATGAAGCCCCTTCAAGAATCTGGGGGAGATTCACAAGGAGTGGACTGCAGCTGGAGTCGGTCACATTCCTTGTGTCGAGCCACTCCTGAACCAGAGACGACGCCAGAGGTGTCTTACCTGGGCTAAGGACAAAAAGGACTGGACTGTTGCTCAGTGGGCCAAAGTCCTCTTTTCAGATGAAAGTAAATTTTCCATTTCATTTGGAAATCAAGGTCCCAGAGTCTGGAGGAAGAGAAGAGAGGCAAAAAATCCAAAGTTGCTTGAGGTCCAGTGTAAAGTTTGCAGTCAGTGGTGGTTTGGAGAGCCGTGTCATCTGCTGGTGTTGGTCCACTGTGTTTTATCAGGTCCACAGTCGTCTACCAGGAAGTTTTAGAGCACTTCATGCTTCCCTCTGCTGACCAGCTTTATGGAGATGCTGATTTCATTTTCCAGAAGGACTTGGCACCTGCCCACACTGCCAAAAGTACTAATACCTGGTTTAAGGACCATGGTGTGACCATGTGCTTGATTGGCCAGCAAACCCCTTGAAAGCCCTACCTAAATCCCATAGAGAATCAGTGGGGTACTGTGAAGAGGACGATGCGAGACACCAGACCCAACAACGCAGAAGAGCTGAAGGACGCCATCAGAGCAACCTGGGCTTCCATAACACCTCAGCAGTGCCACAGACTGACCGTCTCCATGCCACGCCGCATTGCTGCAGTAATTCATGCAAAGGGAACTCCGACCAAGTATTGAGTGCTGTACATGTTCACACTTTTTTAGTAGTCCAACATTTCTGCGTTGAAAATTATTATTTTTTTTGTTATTTTTTTTTTATTGGTGTAATGTTCTAGTTTTCTGAGATACTCAATTTTAGGTTTTCATTAGCTGCAAAAAAATAAACACTTAAAATATATCAAAAATATATCAGTCTGTGTGTAATGAATCTATATAATATAGAGTTTCACTTGTTGAATTGAATTACTGAAATAAGTCAACTTTTCGATGATATTCTAATTTTATTCAGATACACCTCTGTATATATGGTGGGAGAAACAAAATCTCTGCTGCCCTCTAGTGGACAACTCTGAGCATAACTATGACGACCATGATTTGATCAAGCATGACCAATTAGAGTTAAATATATAAAGGCTAAAAATATACATTATAGAAATATAACATACAGTATCTCACAAAAGTGAGTACACCCCTCACATTTTTGTAAATATTTTATTATATCTTTTCATGTGACAACACTGAAGAAATGCCACTCTGCTACAATGTAAAGTAGTGAGTGTACAGCCTGTATAACAGTGTAAATATGCTGTCCCCTCAAAATAACTCAACACACAGCCATTAATGTCTAAACTTTTGTTTTTGTCTAAACAAAAGTGAGTACACCCCTAAGTGGAAATGTACAAATTGGGCCCAAAGTGTCAATATTTTGTGTGGCCACCATTATTTTCCAGCACTGCCTTAACCCTCTCGGGCATGGAGTTCACCAGAGCTTCACAGGTTGCCACTGATGAGATGTTCACTGGCAAACTTCAGATGAGCCTGTACATGTGCTTTCTTTAGCATGGGGACCTTGCGGGCGCTATTGGATTTCAGTCTTTCACGGCGTAGTGTGTTACCAATTGTTTTCTTGGTGACTATGGTCCCAGCTGCCTTGAGATCATTGACAAAATCCTCCAGTGTAATTCTGGGCTGATTCCTCGCCGTTCTCATGATCATTGAGAGTGCTCCTACTGTAATCTCAGCTCGTTACCTGTATAAAAGTATGTATAAAAGACACCTGGGAGCCAGAAATCTTTCTGATTGATAGGGGATCAAATACTTATTTCACTCATTAAAATGCAAATCAATGTATAACTTTTCTGAAATGTATTTTTCTGGATTTTTTTGTTGTTATTCTGCCTCTCACTGTTCAAATACACCTACCATTAAAATTACAGACTGATCATTTCTTTGTCAGTGGGCAAACGTACAAAATCAGCAGGGGATCAAATAATATTTTCCCTCACTGTATATAATCACTGCCCAATGCCTGTGGGTCATTATACACAGAATCGAACTGAGCAATTATTTTCTTTACCCGTGACACAAAAACTGAAGGATGTCATAGTACGGGTTTATAAAATGTGGTCAGCCCTGAATAGGGGACAATGCCATTTATTTGTTGCTGCTGTTTCTTCTTCTTCTGGTGAGAGAGAGACAAAGAGAATGATAGAGAGACAGCAAAAGAGAGAGAGAGAAAGAGAGCTACGGATAGAGAGAGAGAGTTTAAACTAAAATATTTGGTGATTCTGGTGTGATTTTCTGAGCTTAGAGGTCGTTTCCTCTCATAAATTACGAGATATCGATATGCAAGTAGAGGAGGTTTGTAAAGCACTAAAGTGCCGCTGCATCACTCTCTTTGTCATTTCGAAATAACACGAGGGAGTCGAACGGCATCATGGGTAACATCCAGAAGATGGTAAAAAAGATGGATCTAAAATACATGTTTCAGCTGAAGATCATATGTTCATTATAATTCATTAGAATCCTGCAGCACTTGATGCTCTGATGCTCAGAATCGTACACACACTGAATTAGAGACTGAGAGCCGGAGCATGCAGTCTGCTTCAGCGCACGTGGATCAGCTGATCAGTTAATTATCAGTTTGAATCAGGTGTGTTAGAGCAGAGAAAACACACACACACAAACACACACACAGCTGTGCAGTTCAGCAGCTCTTTATGTGGTGGGTATGAGACCCTGATTTAGCTGATGTGATAATTATAGCATCATTACAGATAATACAGTCTAACTGTGTGTATGTGTGTGTGTGTGTGTGTGTGTGCTTGCTGCAGCTGGAGCTGATCCGGCCGGTGGACGGCGGAGCGTGTAAAGCGCAGAGGGAGTACCAGCTCATGCGCTTCATGCTGGACCACACACAGGTGATGGAGTGACGCTTTTTTCACCTTCAACTGTAAAACCGTCTACACATCACTGTGCATGGACACTTTCTTTATATTTTTCTACATCTCAACATAAAGCTTCAGGCACCTGCTGTGAACAGTGAGCTCTCTGACACTCAGGTATTTAAATAAAAAGCCTTAAAGTGTGTGAAGACCTCAGCAGAAACCTGCTGGCGTTTCTCACTGTGTGTGTGAGTGTGTGTGTGTGTGTGTGTGTGTGTGTGTGAGTGTGTGTGTGTGTGTGTGTGTGTGAAAAAAGCGAAGCGTGTCAGAGGAAGAAGCGCGTTTGCTGCTAATAAACAACAGATCTCAAAGAAAGAGAAAGGAAAAAAATGTTCATGTGATTGACAATAAAGGAAGTCGAAGCTGAAGCACAAAGTTTTCCTGTTTGTTTTGTTTTAAACTAAACTGCTGGATTATTAGATACACTTAGTTTATAGGTATAAAATGATCGACTGTTCCATGAGTGTGTGTGTGTGTGTGTGTGTGTGATGCGTATTTTATTAGACCCAATCCAAAGGTGCAGATACCCCATAATGCTACACAGACTTCTAGCCCTTTCTGTATCATTATAGTTACATTATAAACCTAGAAAATAACCAGTATAATGTTTATCTCATCACATCTCCAGTTTTAGTGCTTTTCTAATAAGGTTTGTTTGTGTTTTTTCTGTAACAGGATACGTTACATTTTGGTCTAAAACTTTAAAAGAGCAAAAAATCAAGAGGTTGGTGAGATCATGATCCTTTATAACTGGAATAATGTGGATAAATTGCTTCAGTGATGTTCCACAATATTGGATGCAACTCAACAACAACAACAAAAAAAGATGTTCATTAATTAGTAAAAAATTCGACACCAATTAGCCATAACATTATGACCACCTGCCTAATATTGTTTTGGTCATCCTTTTGCTGCCAAAACAGCCCTGACCTGTCGAGGCATGGACTCTACTAGATCCCTGAAGGTGTGCTGTGGTATCTGGCACCAAGATGTTAGCAGCAGATCCTTTAACGGAGAAGTTCACCTCCAGAACAAAAATCTACAGATAATTTCTTCACCCCCTGGTCATCCAAGATGTTCATGTCTTTCTTTCTTCAGTCGTAAAGAAATGATGTTTTTAAGAAAACATTTCAGGATTTTTCTCCGTATAGTGGCCTTCAATGGTGCCCGCGAGTTTGACCTTCCAAAATGCAGTTTAAATGCAGCTTCAAGGAGTAGTGTTTACGTTAGGTTAATATCTATGCATTGAAAATATAGTCAGTGAATGTTTTTTGGGGATTAATTGCAGCCTCTTTCCTGTACAGGCCTATACAGTGTTTCTATATTAATATTAAAAGCCATTTTGAATTGGATTCATTATTGGGGTTTGTAACTTAACTGCTTAATGTTCTACATGATGTCATGAGGTCATGTGAGGTCATATGAGGTCATATGACTGACCATGTGTTAAAAAAACCAAAACATTCCGAATTCTGTTCTGAGCATCACCTGACGACGTACATAGCAACCATCCTCAGACCAGCTTTAGCTATCGACAGAGAAACAGTGCCCCTTGTGTAGCAGAGATTTACAGCATTTAATAGCGATTTTACATCATTTAGCAGCATTTTACATCATTTAGCAGCATTTCACATCATTTAGCAGCATTTTACTTCATTTAGCAGCATTTTACTTCATTTAGCAGCATTTTACTTCATTTAGCAGCATTTCACATCATTTAGCAGTTATTTCAACAGAGTTTTAACTCTATTATACAATGGCTGCACTGTTTGTTAAAGATCTTCACCCTGAAGTATCTGAGGTGATACTTTCGAGTAGATTCAGACCTGCAGGACACGTCCAGTCTGTCCACATTTGCAGGGACAGGAAGACCGGCTCTCCTCTCGGATATGCGTACGTCAACTTTCGCTATCGAGATGACGGTAAAACAAACCTTTTCTTTTTTTCTACACTGTTTCTTACCTGTTTTTGCAGCAGATTTAAGGCTACATGTGTAACTTCTGTAGTATTTTCTAGTTTTACTATATGGATATGGTCATGTTTTAAATGGTACTAAAAAGATATGAAAAGATATTTTGATGAGTTATATATAGACTATAATAGACTTTAATTAAAAATGAATGGCTTATTTCTGTTCCCTCAGCTGAGAGAGCCATCAACATGTTCAATTTTGAACTGCTCCTGGGGAGACCCATGCGCGTCATGTGGTCTCACTGGGAACCCACCGCCAAGCCCATCAAGGGAGGAAACATTTTCATTAAGAACCTTGATTGGTCCATTGACTGCACCTCCCTCTTCGACACTTTCTCTGTGTTTGGGAGGATCGTGTCGTGCAAGGTTCGAGCTTTGCGCTGTTATATATGAATATATATATGAATAGCTGAATATCTGTGTTGTGTGATTAGTGTGTTGTTGTGTGTTGACACACTGTGTTTCTCCTGAAGGTTGTGGAATCAAAACGTTACGGGTACGTTCAGTACGAGTCAGCGGAGGCGGCGGCGCTGGCCATCGAACGGCTGAACGGGAAACTCCTGAACGACCGCCAAGTGTAAGTCACGTGTCAATTAGTGTCTTTTTACCAGCCAGGGTTCAAATGTCAGGATTTTTTTACATTCCGTTTAAACTAATTGCATTTAAGATTTATTTATTGAACTCTGAGGACATAACTTCTAACAGCAGGGTTTAGACTCTAAGTGCAGCTTCTCTGTTGTGTTATAGCACCATCGAGTACTTCAGGTCTTGGGAGGAGCGCAAGGTGGAGGTGCGCAGGGCCGAGAAGCCCAAGCTGGAGGCACGCAGGGCCGAGGAGCCCAAGGTGGAGGCGCGCATGGCCGAGGAGCCCAAGTGGGAGGTGTGCAGGGCCGAGGAGGCCACGGCAGAGGTGTGCAGGGCCGAGAAGCCCAAGGCAGAGGTGCGCAGGGCCGAGAAGCCCAAGGCAGAGGTGCGCAGGGCCAGGGAGGCCAAGGCGGATGTGTGCAAGGCCGAGGAGCCCAAGGCGGAGTTGCACAGGGCCGAGGAGCCCAAGGCGGAGGTGTGCAAGGCCGAGGAGCCCAAGGCAGAGAATCCCAATGCGGAGGCCCGCAGGGCCGAGGAGGCCAAGGTGGAGGTGCGCAGGGCCGAGGAGGCCAAGGCGGTGGCGCGCAGGGCCGAGGAGCCCAAGGCGGAGGTACGCAGGGCCGAGGAGCCCAAGGCGGAGGTACGCAGGGCCGAGGAGCCCAAGGCCGAGGTGCGCAAGGCCGAGGAGCCCAAGGCGGAGGTGCACAGGGCCGAGGAGCCCAAGGCGGAGGTGCGCAAGGCCGAGGAGCCCAAGGCGGAGGTGCGCAAGGCCGAGGAGCCCAAGGCGGAGGTGCGCAGGGCCGAGGAGCCCAAGGCGGAGGTGCGCAGGGCCGAGGAGCCCAAGGCGGAGGTGCGCAGGGCCGAGGAGCCCAAGGCGGAGGTGCGCAGGGCCGAGGAGCCCAAGGCCGAGGAGCCCAAGGCGAAGGTTTGCAAGGCCGAGGAGCCCAAGGCCGAGGTGCGCAGGGCCGAGGAGCCCAAGGCGGAGGTGCGCAGGGCCGAGGAGCCCAAGGCGGAGGTGCGCAGGGCCGAGGAGCCCAAGGCGGAGGTGCGCAGGGCCGAGGAGCCCAAGGCGGAGGTGCGCAGGGCCGAGGAGCCCAAGGCGGAGGTGCGCAGGGCCGAGGAGCCCAAGGCCGAGGAGCCCAAGGCGAAGGTTTGCAAGGCCGAGGAGCCCAAGGTGGAGGCGCGCGGGGCCGAGGAGCCCAAGGTGGAGGCATGCAGGGCCAAGGAGCCCAAGGTGGAGGTAGCCGTGGAGACAGCTGTCTCAGAAATCAGAGTTCCGGTTCCACTTCAGGTCCGAAACACAACAAAAAGCACACACACACAACAATACCAATATTCTGCATGCTTAATATTACATGCTAAAGATAGTGTATGATAGATTATTAGATTATAGATTACATAGCAAGTGTTTCATATCAGATTCGTAAATATCTTTGACATGATGTATTAACTTTAGTCATTTGGAAACAAAGCCCCACCCACTACTCCCTCTGTCCTCATGTGCGTGTGTGTACGTTTGTAGGTGGATAAAATGGACGCCTTACTGCAGGCAAGAGAAGCTGGTGTCATTCCGGTGAGGATCTTTAATGAAAATTTCTGATATTGATTCATATCTAAATGGATCATTACATCACATCACAGTGTACACAGGAAATAAAATTAATTTCTGACTTCTGCATTTCTCTTTCAGGAAATCCTGAAGAGGACTTTTACAGATGGAAAGAAGAAGAGAAAGAAGAAGAAGAAGAAGAATAAGAGGAAATATTAATGAACCCCATCATTCTTCTTCTTCTTTTTATTATTATTATTGTAATTTTTTTTTCATTCTATTTTTCTTCTTACTGTTATTATTATTACATTTTTTAATTCTTATTCTTATTATTCTTATTAATATTAAACCTTTATTCTAATTCACTACATTATTCACTAACATTATTGTAAATAATAATCACTTACACTGACATTATTGTAAATAATAATCACTTACACTGACATTATTGTAAATGATATTTGACGTCATTTGTATTGTTATTAAATTTTTAAAATCAACTTTGTGTTGTAAGTTTATTTATTTACAAGACCATTTAAATCTACTACTTTAATCATTTAATAAATCTTATAATCTAATAAAAATAAGATAAAAATATACTAGTGAGGATAGATGGATAGACGGATAGACAGACAGATACTAGTGAGTATAGATGGATAGACAGACAGCTACTAGTGAGTACAGATGGATAGACAGACAGATACTAGTGAGTATAGATGGATAGACAGACAGCTACTAGTGAGTACAGATGGATAGACAGACAGATACTAGTGAGTATAGATGGATAGACGGATAGACAGCCAGATACTAGTGAGTATAAATGAATAGACAGACAGATACTAGTGAGTATAGATGGATTGCAGGATAGACAGACAGATACTAGTGTGTTCAGATGGATAGACAGACAGATACTAGTGTGAGTATAGACGGATAGACAGACAGATACTAGTGAGTATAGATAGATAGACGGATTGACAGACAGATACTAGTGTGAGTATAGATGGATAGATGGACAGATACTAGTGAGTATCGATGATTAGATGGATAGACAGACAGATACTAATAAGGATAGATGGAAAGACGGATAGACAGACAGATACTAGTGTGAGTATAGATGGATAGACGGACAGATACTAGTGAGTATAGATGATTAGATGGATAGACGGACAGACTAATAAGTATAGATGGAAAGACAGATAGACAGACAGATATTAGTGTGAGTATAGATGGATAGACGGATAGACAGTCAGATACTAGTGAGTACAGATGGATAGACAGTCAGAAACTAGTGAGTATAGATGGATAGACAGTCAGATACTAGTGAGTATAGATGGATAGACAGTCAGATACTAGTGAGTATAGATGGATAGACAGATACTAGTGAGTATAGATGGATAGACAGACAGATACTAGTGAGTACAGATGGATAGACAGACAGATACTAGTGAGTATAGACGGATAGAGAGACAGCTACTAGTGAGTATAGATGGATTGCAGGATAGACAGACAGATACTAGTGAGTATAGACGGATAGAGAGACAGCTACTAGTGAGGATAGATGGATAGACGGATAGACAGTCAGATACTAGTGAGTATAGATGGATTGCAGGATAGACAGACAGATACTAGTGAGTATAGATGGATTGCAGGATAGAAAGACAGATACTAGTGAGTATAGATGGATAGACAGATAGACAGCCAGATTCTAGTGAGTATAGATGGATAGACGGATAGACAGTCAGATACTAGTGAGTATAGATGGATTGCAGGATAGACAGACAGATACTAGTGAGTAAAGATGGATAGACAGACAGCTACTAGTGAGTTTAGATGGATTGCAGGATAGACAGACAGATACTAGTGAGTATAGATGGATAGACGGATAGACAGCCAGATACTAGTGAGTATAGATGGATAGACAGACAGATACTAGTGAGTATAGATGGATTGCAGGATAGACAGAGAGATACTAGTGAGTACAGATGGATAGACAGACAGCTACTAGTGAGTGTAGACGGATAGACAGACAGCTACTAGTGAGTATAGATCGATTGCAGGATAGACAGACAGATACTAGTGAGGATGGATAGACGAATAGACGGATGGATAGACGGACGGATGGATGGACTTTTTAGGGAATTTAAGGGAATTTTTGTGTTACAGCAGGGGGTTTCTTCATCAGCATTACTGCAGTCCCCACAATCAAAAATATACACAAAGCCGAAATAAAATTAATTAAGATCAATTTAGCACTAAAAGAAATATACACTGACATTTAACTTATAATAAATATTTCAGAAATATACTAGAATACTATGTCAAAATACCATACTACACTATTCCATACTACACCCACTATTATACTGTATTAAGGTATACTATACTTCACTGCTACACTACAATACAATATAACAGTAAACTCTACTTAAATAATACTGATGAAAACTTGTTAATCGATGCATTTTAATCTATCATTGCTTAACGCTTTTGTCTCAGCAACATTTACTTCCACCAAAACCAAAGGGTTCATAGCAGATCTTGTTTATAAATATAATATATGAATAAAATTAAATAAAATAGATACTGCACTATATTACTATATAATATTCTACGCTATACTTTACCACACTATACTATATAACACCACAGTATACTTCTATATGAAATAGCACCATACCATATCCTACATTACATTTTACTGTACTATACTATACTATACTATACTGTACTGTACTGTACTATACTATACTATACTATACTATATTATACTATACTGTACTATACTATACTATACTACCATGGTATACTGCACCACACCACACTATACTATATTACACTACACTATATTATATTACATTACACTATACTATATTACACTACACTATATTATATTACATTACACTATATTATATTACATTACACTATACTATATTACACTACACTATATTATATTACATTACACTATACTATATTACACTACACTATATTATATTACATTACACTATATTATATTACATTACACTATATTATATTACATTACACTATACTATATTACACTACACTATATTATATTACATTACACTATACTATATTACACTACACTATATTATATTACATTACACTATACTATATTACACTACACTATATTATATTACATTACACTATATTATATTACATTACACTATACTATATTACACTACACTATATTATATTACATTACACTATATTATATTACATTACACTATACTATATTACACTACACTATATTATATTACATTACACTATATTATATTACATTACACTATACTATATTACACTACACTATATTATATTACATTACACTATATTATATTACATTACACTATACTATATTACACTACACTATATTATATTACATTACACTATATTATATTACATTACACTATATTATATTACATTACACTATACTATATTACACTACACTATATTATATTACATTACACTATACTATATTACACTACACTATATTATATTATATTACACTATACTATATTACACTACACTATATTATATTACATTACACTATACTATATTACACTACACTATATTATATTACATTACACTATACTATCTTACACTTCACTATATTATATTACATTACACTATACTATATTACACTACACTATATTATATTACATTACACTATATTATATTACATTACACTATATTATATTACATTACACTATACTATATTACACTACACTATATTATATTACATTACACTATACTATATTACACTACACTATATTATATTACATTACACTATACTATATTACACTACACTATATTATATTACATTACACTATACTATATTACACTACACTATATTATATTACATTACACTATATTATATTACATTACACTATACTATATTACACTACACTATATTATATTACATTACACTATATTATATTACATTACACTATACTATATTACACTACACTATATTATATTACATTACACTATATTATATTACATTACACTATACTATATTACACTACACTATATTATATTACATTACACTATACTATATTACACTACACTATATTATATTATATTACATTACACTATACTATATTACACTACACTATATTATATTACATTACACTATATTATATTACATTACACTATACTATATTACACTACACTATATTATATTACATTACACTATACTATATTACACTACACTATATTATATTACATTACACTATACTATATTACACTACACTATATTATATTACATTACACTATACTATATTACACTACACTATATTATATTACATTACACTATATTATATTACATTACACTATACTATATTACACTACACTATATTATATTACATTACACTATATTATATTACATTACACTATACTATATTACACTACACTATATTATATTACATTACACTATACTATATTACACTACACTATATTATATTACATTACACTATATTATATTACATTACACTATATTATATTACACTACACTATATTATATTACATTACACTATACTATATTACACTACACTATATTATATTACATTACACTATACTATATTACACTACACTATATTATATTACATTACACTATACTATATTACACTACACTATATTATATTACATTACACTATATTATATTACACTACACTATATTATATTACATTACACTATACTATATTACACTACACTATATTATATTACATTACACTATACTATATTACACTACACTATATTATATTACATTACACTATACTATATTACACTACACTATATTATATTACATTACACTATATTATATTACATTACACTATACTATATTACATTACACTATATTATATTACATTACACTATACTATATTACACTACACTATATTATATTACATTACACTATATTATATTACACTACACTATATTATATTACATTACACTATACTATATTACACTACACTATATTATATTACATTACACTATATTATATTACACTACACTATATTATATTACATTACACTATACTATATTACACTACACTATATTATATTACATTACACTATACTATATTACACTACACTATATTATATTACATTACACTATATTATATTACACTACACTATATTATATTACATTACACTATACTATATTACTCTACACTATATTATATTACATTACACTATATTATATTACACTACACTATATTATATTACATTACACTATACTATATTACACTACACTATATTATATTACATTACACTATACTATATTACACTACACTATATTATATTACATTACACTATACTATATTACACTACACTATATTATATTACATTACACTATACTATATTACACTACACTATATTATATTACATTACACTATACTATATTACACTACACTATATTATATTACATTACACTATACTATATTACACTACACTATATTATATTACATTACACTATACTATATTACTCTACACTATATTATATTACATTACACTATATTATATTACATTACACTATACTATATTACACTACACTATATTATATTACATTACACTATATTATATTACACTACACTATATTATATTACATTACACTATACTATATTACACTACACTATATTATATTACATTACACTATATTATATTACATTACACTATATTATATTACATTACACTATATTATATTACATTACACTATATTATATTACACTACACTATATTATATTACATTACACTATACTATATTACACTACACTATATTATATTACATTACACTATACTATATTACACTACACTATATTATATTACATTACACTATATTATATTACACTACACTATATTATATTACATTACACTATATTATATTACATTACACTATATTATATTACATTACACTATACTATATTACACTACACTATATTATATTACATTACACTATACTATATTACACTACACTATATTATATTACATTACACTATATTATATTACACTACACTATATTATATTATATTATATTACACTATACTATATTACACTACACTATATTATATTACATTACACTATACTATATTACACTACACTATATTATATTACATTACACTATACTATATTACACTACACTATATTATATTATATTACACTATACTATATTACACTACACTATATTATATTACATTACACTATACTATATTACACTACACTATATTATATTACATTACACTATACTATATTACTCTACACTATATTATATTACATTACACTATATTATATTACATTACACTATACTATATTACACTACACTATATTATATTACATTACACTATATTATATTACACTACACTATATTATATTACATTTCACTATACTATATTACTCTACTCTATATTATATTACATTACACTATATTATATTACACTACACTATATTATATTACATTACACTATAATATATTACACTACACTATGTTATATTACATTACACTATACTATATTACACTACACTATGTTATATTACATTACACTATACTATATTACACTACACTATATTATATTACATTACACTATACTATATTACACTACACTATATTATATTACTCTACACTATATTATATTACATTACACTATGTTATATTACATTACACTATAATATATTACACTACACTATGTTATATTACATTACACTATACTATATTACACTACACTATATTATATTACATTACACTATATTATATTATATTACACTATACTATATTACACTACACTATATTATATTACATTACACTATACTATATTACACTACACTATATTATATTACATTACACTATACTATATTACTCTACACTATATTATATTACATTACACTATATTATATTATATTACACTATACTATATTACACTACACTATATTAGATTACATTACACTATATTATATTACACTACACTATATTATATTACATTACACTATACTATATTACTCTACACTATATTATATTACATTACACTATATTATATTACACTACACTATATTATATTACATTACACTATACTATATTACACTACACTATGTTATATTACATTACACTATACTATATTACACTACACTATGATATATTACATTACACTATACTATATTACACTACACTATGTTATATTACATTACACTATACTATATTACACTACACTATGTTATATTACATTACACTATACTATACAAATAACCTGCACCTTTTGATCGGAGTAGGCGTGGCGGATCATAAATATCTAAACGTTCGATCAGGTACTGTGGTGTGAGAACATTTAGTGTTTTACAGGTCAGTAATAGTATTTTATAAACTGCGGGTTTTACATGTACACGGAATTTGGCTTGGTGTACTGGTGCACTACAATAAAAATATGAACATATAAATATCAAGAAAAATCTAGGAATTTTAAGCAAGAGGAAATATTAACTGTGTAATAGTGCAGTATAATATTGTATAAAAAGTGAACCAGTGCAAACATTATATTACCAAAACTACATTCAGTGCAGATGGAAATATTATCTGTACATTAATTGTACATTAGTGGACCAGTGTAAAACTTTGAGGCAGTTTGAGGTAGGAAGGTAAGGTAAGGTGCGGATGCAGTATGGCTGTCTGGGTCGTGTGTGTTAACAGTGTACTCTCACACAGTCTACTTAAAATAGGGACT
The DNA here is from genome assembly GCF_019097595.1 of Hemibagrus wyckioides. Classification (NCBI taxonomy): domain Eukaryota; kingdom Metazoa; phylum Chordata; class Actinopteri; order Siluriformes; family Bagridae; genus Hemibagrus; species Hemibagrus wyckioides. The sequence goes on from NC_080720.1 coordinate 30,793,656, forward strand.
CTGTACGTCTTCTGTAAATTGTACACTGCTATTGCAGAGACTCTGCATCGTGTGAAGTTTCCGTCTGTGTGTGTGTGTGTGTGTGTGCATGTGTGTGTTGGTGTGTGTGTGTGTGCGTGTGTGTGTTGGTGTGTGTGTGTGTGTGTGCATGTGTGTGTTGGTGTGGGGGTGTGTGTGTTTTGGTGCTAATGTAGCAAATCAATATTCTCAATATACTCAAATCAATATACTCTCATAAACTTTTCCCATATTTTAGAATGCATTTGCGAATGTAATATCTGACAATTCATTAGATATATTTTGTCCGATCTAGAATGCGAGTGCCAATTTTATTTACACGTCAATTTGATAGAAATTTTCTTTTTAGATATTATTGCTGTATGTTAATAACACAGAGTTTGATTAAAATGTCTTTTGTAAATTTTGTTAATTTTTGTTTATTTCATTTATTCCTATCTTGTTGAAGCTGCTGATGCTTAAAATTTTTACTCTGATGTAACAGGTCATGTCGTTTTTTTACATGTACATCAGCTTGTCTGCTTCCACTCACTATTAAATAGATTATTGCGTTTTGTTGCTATGAACCTGTACTTTGAAATGACAATAAATGTGTATCTATCTATCTATCGTTATTCATTTATATATAATATATATATATATATATATATATATATATATATATATATATATATATATATATATATATATATATATATATATATTAATAATTATAAATGAATAACGATAGATAGATACACATTTATTGTCATTCATCTCCCAGAGAAAGTAGTAAATAATTAAATGTCCTATAACAACGATATATAAATATATATATATATATATTTATAGGGTTCAATATGACGTCGGTCCACCCTTTGCAGCTATAACAGCTTCAACTCTTCTGGGAAGGCTGTCCACAAGGTTTAGGAGTGTGTTTATGGGAATTTTTGACCATTCTTCCAGAAGCACATTTGTGAGGTTACACACCGATGTTGGACGAGAAGGCCTGGCTCTCAGTCTCCGCTCTAATTCATACCAAAGGTGTTCTATCGGGTTGAGGTCAGGACTCTGTGCAGGCCAGTCAAGTTCATCCACACCAGACTCTGTCATCCATGTCTTTATGGACCTTGCTTTGGTCACTGGTGCACAGTCATGTTGGAAGAGGAAGGGGCCAGCTCCAAACTGTTCCCACAAAGTTGGGAGCATGGAATTGTCCAAAATATCTTGGTATGCTGAAGCATTCAGAGTTCCTTTCACTGGAACTAAGGGGCCAAGCCCAGCTCCTGAAAAACAACCCCACACCATAATCTCCCCACCACCAAACTTTACACTTGGCACAATGCAGTCAGACAAGTACTGTTCTCCTGGCAACCGCCAAACCCAGACTCGTCCATCAGATTGCCAGATGGAGAAGCGCGATTCGTCACTCCAGAGAACGCATCTCCACTGCTCTAGAGTCCAGTGGCAGCGTGCTTTACACCACTGCATCCGACGCTTTGCATTGCACTTGGTGATGTATGGCTTGGATGCAGCTGCTCGGCCATGGAAACCCATTCCATGAAGCTCTCTGCGCACTGTTCTTGAGCTAATCTGAAGGCCACATGAAGTTTGGAGGTCTGTAGCGATTGACTCTGCAGAAAGTTGGCGACCTCTTCGCACTATGCGCCTCAGCATCTGCTGACCCCGCTCCGTCAGTTTACATGGCCTACCACTTCGTGGCTGAGTTGCTGTCGTTCCCAAACACTTCCACGTTCTTATAATACAGCTGACAGTTGACTGTGGAATATTTAGGAGCGAGGAAATTTCACGACTGGATTTGTTGCACAGGTGGCATCCTATCACAGTTCCACGCTGGAATTCACTGAGCTCCTGAGAGCGACCCATTCTTTCACAAATGTTTGTAAAAACAGTCTGCATGCCTAGGTGCTTGATTTTATACACCTGTGTCCATGGAAGTGATTGGAACACCTGATTCTGATTATTTGGATGGGTGAGCGAATACTTTTGGCAATATAGTGTATATATATATATATATATATATATATATATATATATATATATATATATATCGTTGTTATAGGACATTTAATTATTTACTACTTTCTCTGGGAGATGAATATCAGTACAAGTTTATAAGTTTATATAAACCTTTGGCCTCAATTGTAGAAATAGTAATATATTAGACTGAGCATATTAATAGAAACATTGCAGCTAGTTCTGCTTTTATAGGAAATGAATCACAGTTTAAGCAAAAAAAATGGCAACAAGAAATCCGTTTTGTGTTGTTGCTCTGTGTAATATTATATTCTGTCTATAATACTGCTCTCTACACTTGTGTATAAGGTTGCAGTATACATTAGTATGCATAAGTGTTAACAACTTTCTGAGTTCCGGTCACTAGGGAAAATCTTCCCCAGTCCACCAGAGGGCAGCCTTGCTCACCTTTTAAACTTGTTTTTACTTTTCCCCATGATCATGTTCACCTGCTTTGTATTGGTTCATTCTTTCTTTGTCTTGTAACTGTTGATGTTGCTAGTTTAAACTAAATATCTGCACTCACATCCTCCTTTAACCCCTGTATGTGACACTTACAACCTGGATCTGGATGAAATGGATATAATCAGGATATTATGTCAAGACCAGGGGCGTTTCTAGGATTTGAAAACATCAGGGGCTGAGCCCGAAACATCAGGGGTTAATTAGGGAGAGGGGGTCAGCAAGAATAGCACGTTTTGCAAGGGCGATATTGTTTAATAATAAACACAAATTAATCTCACACAGGTATGCCATGCAATATTATCTCTTTTACAGCTTGTGTGTGAAGCAGTGCCGTGTAGGTCCTTTATTATTATTAAGATTATTTTACAATAATCTATATACACTTATTATTGTTCTCTCATCTCTCATTCTCTCATCTGTCTTGCTGCTTGTATCTTGTCTACTTCATGCTCTTGGTGACTTTTCTATCCTATTTCTTTGAGGGTGGAATCATCAGAGAGTATCTCCGAGACTTGACTTGAGCAAAACGGTCAGTTACCATACTAGTATTTCTAGTGCTGAGAATTCCTTTATCAATAGACAGAACAGCTGAATGATGGAGTCTGTTCTGGTCCATTGTTCACCTAAGTCATGTATTTATTTTAGCTTAAATTCTGCATTAGTTGAATAATAGAAAGTCATGATGTTCAGACTGTAATGTCATAGCACATTAACAGTTTCTATTTTATTTAGATCTATCTTTAGGCTTATTTAATTGAAGGCTTTTGTACATATTGAGTATGGAATAATATTCAAAAGGGTCCTTATGTCAGGGGTTTTCAGAATCAGACAGTGGGCCTCCTTTTTGACACAACATACATTTGTTAGCCGACTTTTATCAACTGTGTTAACATTAAAAACTAAAAGTTAGGTTATTATCTGAATAATAAGATTGTTGTGATTTCTGACAGTTTTTTTTACTGCTGTCATGCTCAGGGCTGTAATGTATTTTAGTCACGTGGTGTGTGTGTAGGTGTGTTCGACTTAAAGCGGCGCTGTGCAGACCGATAGGTGTTTGACATTAAAGTATCGCGAGAGCGGTTCTACCGCGCCAGAAATATCGTACTCGTAAAAATAAATAAAACGTGAATCACAAGGATGCTAGTTTGTTCTTTCCAGCATGCTAATGTTTGTTATTCCAAAAATTGCGCATAGAGTTTTATGCAGATTAGGGGGCGGGATAAAAGTCCCCATTGGTCCACTGCTTCTCAACCTACTGCCCTTCTTTAGCCAATCAGTAAAGTGACGTCACTGACGCGCGACTCTGCCGGTTAGTGTTTGAACCTGTCTTAAGTAAGTGAGAAGATGGGCGATTACGCACTACATATAATCGATATCAATGTATACGATAGTTAGATGCCTTAATTGTCCAAGGAATCAGTTGTATTATGTCTAAAATGGTTCTTAAACTTTCCAGTTGTTTTGTGAAGGTGTGGAGGACATGGTGCTTTCTTCCTAGAGGAGCAGAGTGCTGGGGTTGTGCTTACAGAGACTGAGTGGATGCTGTGACCACAGGCACAGTTTAGGACACATACTGACCCAAACTCCCCATCCTGAGACTTTGGAGGAGATCTGTATTTATTAGTTTTAAACTATGTGCAGCAAATTGTGGAATAAATGTGTTTTAATTACATTTATAGAATCACTTTGCAATGCATTTAACTCTAAATCCTTTTGCAGCTTTTGTGGTGGCATACAACTCCATAATGATGTTGATCTGTCTCTAACACACAGTCAGAAATAAAGAGTCTAGAAATAATTTCTAATTCAAAGACTTATTATGAGCTTGACTCTGACAAGAAGACATTGTTATAATATGAATAAACAGCTCTCTCTCTCTCTCTGGGCTTAATATGAAACAGTAACACTCACTGTTTAATAAAAGTTTATTTTATTTATTTCTTTTTTTCAACATAGGACAGAACTAGCAGTAACAGCCCTCAACACAGAATTATAAAAACTGCAGCAATAAAACTACTGCAATGGGCAGAAACAGAAGTGCAGAGTCAAATACTTTAAAAATATTATACAAAAAAATTTGTATTTTATATATCAAACAAGTACATCTTGTATAAGCAAGAACACTACTGTAATGGCAGCCCTGAACATTTAGACTAAAGCTTTTGTTATCTTTCCTGGTTTCTGGAACAGTGTTTATTCTTCTTTTTCCACAGGCAGTCTTCCTCCTGAAAATATCGGGGAAAGAGACAAAAATGTGATAAAGAGAAATGCAGCAGACTTTCATAGACTCATATAAAACTGAATATCTAGCTTTTATTAACGGTCATCTTGGAAACATTGCATGGGGAATCTGTGCTTCATTATGGCACCAGCATGGACTTGGCCATTTCCTGATCAGTGCATGTGTCTGTCTCTGATCCTGCAGCCCCTGACCCTGTATCTGACTGACCTGAGCCTGTATCTCACCCTGTATCTGACTGACCTGAGCCTGTATCTGACCCTGTATCTGACTGACCTGAGCCTGTATCTGACCCTGTATCTGAGTGACCTGAGCCTGTATCTGACCCTGACCCTGTATCTGACCCTGTATCTGACTGACCTGAGCCTGTATCTTACCCTGTATCTGCCTGACCTGAGCCTGTATCTGACCCTGACCCTGTATCTGACTGACCTGAGCCTGTATCTGACCCTGACCCTGTATCTGACTGACCTGAGCCTGTATCTGACTGACCTGAGCCTGTATCTGACCCTGTATCTGACTGACCTGAGCCTGTATCTGACCCTGTATCTGACTGACCTGAGCCTGTATCTGACCCTGTATCTGAGCCTGAGCCTGTATCTGACCCTGTATCTGACCCTGACCCTGTATCTGACTGACCTGAGCCTGTATCTGACCCTGTATCTGACTGACCTGAGCCTGTATCTGACTGACCTGAGCCTGTATCTGACCCTGACCCTGTATCTGACTGACCTGAGCCTGTATCTGACCCTGTATCTGATTGACCTGAGCCTGTATCTGACCCTGTATCTGACTGACCTGAGCCTATATCTGACCCTGACCCTGTATCTGACTGACCTGAGCCGGTATCTGACCCTGTATCTGATTGACCTGAGCCTGTATCTGACCCTGACCCTGTATCTGATTGACCTGAGCCTGTATCTGACCCTGTATCTGACCCTGTATCTGACTGACCTGAGCCTGTATCTGACTGACCTGAGCCTGTATCTGACCCTGACCCTGACTGACCTGAGCCTGTATCTGACCCTGACCCTGTATCCTACTGACCTGAGCCTATATCTGACCCTGACCCTGTATCTGACCCTGAGCCTGTATCTGATTGACCTGAGCCTGTATCTGACCCTGTATCTGACTGACCTGAGCCTGTATCTGACCCTGTATCTGACTGACCTGAGCCTGTATCTGACTGACCTGAGCCTGTATCTGTATCTGACTGACCTGAGCCTGTATCTGACCCTGTATCTGACTGACCTGAGCCTATATCTGACCCTGACCCTGTATCTGACCCTGTATCTGATTGACCTGAGCCTGTATCTGACCCTGACCCTGTATCTGATTGACCTGAGCCTGTATCTGACCCTGTATCTGACTGACCTGAGCCTGTATCTGACCCTGTATCTGATTGACCTGAGCCTGTATCTGACCCTGACCCTGTATCTGATTGACCTGAGCCTGTATCTGACCCTGTATCTGACTGACTTGAGCCTGTATCTGACCCTGTATCTGATTGACCTGAGCCTGTATCTGACCCTGTATCTGACTGACTTGAGCCTGTATCTGACCCTGTATCTGACTGACCTGAGCCTGTATCTGACCCTGACCCTGTATCTGACCCTGTATCTGACTGACCTGAGCCTGTATCTGACCCTGACCCTGTATCTGACTGACCTGAGCCTGTATCTGACCCTGACCCTGTATCTGACTAACCTGAGCCTGTATCTGACCCTGACCCTGTATCTGACTGACCTGAGCCTGTATCTGACTGACCTGAGCCTGTATCTGACCCTGTATCTGACTGACCTGAGCCTGTATCTGACCCTGTATCTGACTGACCTGAGCCTGTATCTGACCCTGACCCTGTATCTGACTGACCTGAGCCTATATCTGACCCTGAGCCTGTATCTGACCCTGTATCTGAGCCTGAGCCTGTATCTGACCCTGACCCTATATCTGACCCTGACCCTGTATCTGAACCTGAGCCTGTATCTGACCCTGTATCTGACTGACCTGAGCCTGTATCTGACCCTGTATCTGACTGACCTGAGCCTGTATCTGACTGACCTGAGCCTGTATCTGACCCTGACCCTGTATCTGACTGACCTGAGCCTGTATCTGACCCTGTATCTGATTGACCTGAGCCTGTATCTGACTGACCTGAGCCTATATCTGACCCTGACCCTGTATCTGACTGACCTGAGCCGGTATCTGACCCTGTATCTGATTGACCTGAGCCTGTATCTGACCCTGACCCTGTATCTGATTCACCTGAGCCTGTATCTGACCCTGTATCTGACTGACCTGAGCCTGTATCTGACCCTGTATCTGACTGACCTGAGCCTGTATCTGACTGACCTGAGCCTGTATCTGACCCTGACCCTGTATCTGACTGACCTGAGCCTGTATCTGACCCTGACCCTGTATCCTACTGACCTGAGCCTATATCTGACCCTGACCCTGTATCTGACCCTGAGCCTGTATCTGATTGACCTGAGCCTGTATCTGACCCTGTATCTGACTGACCTGAGCCTGTATCTGACCCTGTATCTGACTGACCTGAGCCTGTATCTGACCCTGTATCTGATTGACCTGAGCCTGTATCTGACCCTGTATCTGACTGACCTGAGCCTATATCTGACCCTGACCCTGTATCTGATTGACCTGAGCCGGTATCTGACCCTGTATCTGATTGACCTGAGCCTGTATCTGACCCTGACCCTGTATCTGATTGACCTGAGCCTGTATCTGACCCTGTATCTGACTGACCTGAGCCTGTATCTGACCCTGTATCTGACTGACCTGAGCCTGTATCTGACTGACCTGACCCTGTATCTGACCCTGACCCTGTATCTGACCCTGACCCTGTATCTGACTGACCTGAGCCTGTATCTGACCCTGACCCTGTATCCTACTGACCTGAGCCTATATCTGACCCTGACCCTGTATCTGACCCTGAGCTTGTATCTGACCCTGAGCCTGTATCTGATTGACCTGAGCCTGTATCTGACCCTGACCCTGTATCTGACTGACCTGAGCCTGTATCTGACCCTGTATCTGACTGACCTGAGCCTGTATCTGACTGACCTGAGCCTGTATCTGACTGACCTGAGCCTGTATCTGACCCTGACCCTGTATCTGACTGACCTGAGCCTGTATCTGACCCTGACCCTGTATCCTACTGACCTGAGCCTATATCTGACCCTGACCCTGTATCTGACCCTGAGCCTGTATCTGATTGACCTGAGCCTGTATCTGACCCTGTATCTGACTGACCTGAGCCTGTATCTGACCCTGTATCTGACTGACCTGAGCCTGTATCTGACCCTGTATCTGATTGACCTGAGCCTGTATCTGACCCTGTATCTGACTGACCTGAGCCTATATCTGACCCTGACCCTGTATCTGATTGACCTGAGCCGGTATCTGACCCTGTATCTGATTGACCTGAGCCTGTATCTGACCCTGACCCTGTATCTGATTGACCTGAGCCTGTATCTGACCCTGTATCTGACTGACCTGAGCCTGTATCTGACCCTGTATCTGACTGACCTGAGCCTGTATCTGACCCTGTATCTGACTGACCTGAGCCTGTATCTGACTGACCTGAGCCTGTATCTGACCCTGACCCTGTATCTGACTGACCTGAGCCTGTATCCTACTGACCTGAGCCTATATCTGACCCTGACCCTGTATCTGACCCTGAGCTTGTATCTGACCCTGTATCTGACTGACCTAAGCCTGTATCTGACCCTGTATCTGACTGACCTGAGCCTGTATCTGACTGACCTGAGCCTGTATCTGACTGACCTGAGCCTGTATCTGACCCTGACCCTGTATCTGACTGACCTGAGCCTGTATCTGACCCTGTATCTGACTGACCTGAGCCTATATCTGACCCTGACCCTGTATCTGACTGACCTGAGCCTGTATCTGACCCTGTATCTGATTGACCTGAGCCTGTATCTGACCCTGACCCTGTATCTGATTGACCTGAGCCTGTATCTGACCCTGACCCTGTATCTGATTGACCTGAGCCTGTATCTGACCCTGTATCTGATTGACCTGAGCCTGTATCTGACCCTGTATCTGATTGACCTGAGCCTGTATCTGACTGACCTGATCCTGTATCTGACCCTGTATCTGACTGACCTGATCCTGTATCTGAGCCTGTATCTGACTGACCTGAGCCTGTATCTGACCCTGTATCTGACTGACCTGATCCTGTATCTGACCCTGTATCTGACTGACCTGAGCCTGTGGACGTGGTGATACAGGACTCTGATTAAGAGTCTGGGTTAATACAGAGATAAGAGTAAACACAAAGTGAATTACATTACTTTAAAGCTATACATTTCATCACGATGAAACTGAACACATCTCTACTGTTTGAGCAACAATAACGTTATGCTATGATGCTAATGATTGTACAATGATACACTTGTCCAGTTCATTAAAATACTCTTTAGCATAATAACAGGATGTTTGACACGATACTACAATAGACACGCATATAAGAAACTTTAAACGGATTAATTAAATCTCACTTGTTTAAGACAGGTTCAAACACTAACCGGCAGAGTCGCGCGTCAGTGACGTCACTTTACTGATTGGCCAGAGAAGGGCAGCAGGTTGAGAAGCAGCGGACCAATGGGGACTTTTATCCCGCCCCCTAATCTGCATAAAACCCTACGCGTGATTTTTGGAATAACAAACACTAGCATGCTGGAAAGAACAAACTAGCATCCTTGTGATTCACGTGTTTTATTTATTTTTACGAGTACGATACTCTTTGTATCGAGTGCGGATTTGACGCCATACAAGCCATAATCATCAAAATAAAAATAAAAAAAATAAACACTTAAAATTTATAAAAAAATATATATATATATATATATATAATTCTGTGTGTAATGAATCTATATAATATAGTGTTTCACTTGTTGAACTGAATTACTGAAATGAATCAACTTTTCGATGATATTCTAATTTATTCAGATACACCTGTGGTTGGGGAAACGAGATCTCTGCTGCCCTCTAGTGGACAACTCTGAACATAACCATGACGACCATGAATTGACCAATCAGGAGAAAAATAAAAATATATAAAGGCTAAAAATATACATTATAAATATAACATACATATAATAATGAAAATGGACGTTTTCTAGCTGGTATCTACACACAGTGGATGCTTTTTATACAAAAGTACAGCTTTTTTATAAATATATAATCACTGCCCGATGCCTGTGGGTCATTATACACAGAATCGAACTCAGCAATTATTTTCTTTACCCGAGACACGAAAACTGAAGGATATTATAATACGGGTTTTTAAAATGTGAATAGAGGAAACACTTTGAGATGAAATAAGGACAATATGCCTTAAAAAGCAGCAAGATGTGGTATAAAAGCTTTGAAGCTTCTAAAAATTGAGTGCAGTAAATAAATCAGTAATAAGAAATAACACGAAATACTGTAGATAATTAAGAGACAGGGATGAGGAAGATTATAATTCATTTTTTTTACTCGCATTTATGGATTTGTTACAGCAAAATCTCTTTAAAGTGACGATTCAGGAAGAAGTAAAGCCTCCTTTACTAAACACTGGTGTGTGTGTGTGTGTGTGTGAGTGAGTGTTGCTGGTATGTGCTTTTAAACAGTGTACAGGTGACCACATTAATAAACACCTCTAATACACACCTACCTTAACGTGTTGTTCCGTATGAAAGGTGCAGAGAGTCCAACTTTAACCTGAAACATTAAACAGAAAGTTTCAACTGAAATATTTAGTGATTCTGGTGTGATTTTCTAATGGTCAGACCTCAATAGGGGACAATGTCACTTTATTTGTTCCTGCAGCTTCTTCTTCTTCTTCTGGTGTCCTCATCCGAGAGAGAGAGAGAGAGAGAGAGAGAGAGAGAGAAAGAAAAAGAGAGAGAGAAAGATAGATAAAGCGAGAGACAGAGAGAGAGAGACGAGAGTAAGAGAGGTAGACAAAAAGAAAGAGAAAGAGAAATAGAGAGAGAGAAAGATAGAGAGTTTAAACTGAAATATTTAGTGATTCTGGTGTGATCTGGTGTGAAAAGCCTTAAAGTGTGTGAAGACCTCAGCAGAAAGCTGCTGCCGTTTCTCACTTTCTCAATCACAAAATGTTCATGTGATTGACAATAAAGGAAGTCGAAGCTGAAGAACAAAATTTTCCTGTTTGTTTTGTTATAAACTAAACTGCTGGATTATTAGATACACTTAGTTTATAGGTATAAAATGATCGACTGTTCCATGAGTGTGTGTGTGTGTGTGATGCGTATTTTATTAGACCCAATCCAAAGGTGCAGATACCCCATAATGCTACACAGACTTCTAGCCCTTTCTGTATCATTATAGTTACATTATAAACCTAGAAAATAACCAGTATAATGTTTATCTCATCACACTCGTAGATTATCTTAAAATTTCTTCACGTGCTCCTCGGTCGAATCCGGTGTTTTGGAAACCTTCCGTCTGTGTAAACTGTGCAGTGCAGCTTTGTTCCAGCGCTACAGAATCCTATAGTAATGTGGGGAGGATAAAACATACTACACTGTTTTGGTTTTAAATGCTTGATTCTGATTGGTCAGATTCATTCATTAAAAAAAGGGTGTGGCTGGTGATCTGTTGAAGCTTTTCATGAGGAAATGTGTAATATATTTGGAAGGAGTCTCCAGTTTTAGTGCTTTTCTAATAAGGTTTGTTTGTGTTTTTTCTGTAACAGGATACATTACATTTTGGTCTAAAACTTTAAAAGAGCAAAAAATCAAGAGGTTGGTGAGATCATGATCCTTTATAACTGGAATAATGTGGATAAATTGCTTCAGTGATGTTCCACAATATTGGATGCAACTCAACAACAACAACAAAAAAAGATGTTCATTAATTAGTAAAAAAATTCGACACCAATTAGCCATAACATTATGACCACCTGCCTAATATTGTTTTGGTCATCCTTTTGCTGCCAAAACAGCCCTGACCTGTCGAGGCATGGACTCTACTAGATCCCTGAAGGTGTGCTGTGGTATCTGGCACCAAGATGTTAGCAGCAGATCCTTTAACGGAGAAGTTCACCTCCAGAACAAAAATCTACAGATAATTTCTTCACCCCCTGGTCATCCAAGATGTTCATGTCTTTCTTTCTTCAGTCGTAAAGAAATGATGTTTTTAAGAAAACATTTCAGGATTTTTCTCCATATAGTGGCCTTCAATGGTGCCCGCGAGTTTGACCTTCCAAAATGCAGTTTAAATGCAGCTTCAAGGAGTAGTGTTTACGTTAGGTTAATATCTATGCATTGAAAATATAGTCAGTGAATGTTTTTTGGGGATTAATTGCAGCTCAGCCTCTTTCCTGTACAGGCCTATACAGTGTTTCTATATTAATATTAAAAGCCATTTTGAATTGGATTCATTATTGGGGTTTGTAAATTAACTGCTTAATGTTCTACATGATGTCATGAGGTCATGTGAGGTCATGTGAGGTCATATGAGGTCATATGACTGACCATGTGTTAAAAAAACCAAAACATTCCGAATTCTGTTCTGAGCATCACCTGACGACGTACATAGCAACCATCCTCAGACCAGCTTTAGCTATCGACAGAGAAACAGTGCCCCTTGTGTAGCAGAGATTTACAGCATTTAATAGCGATTTTACATCATTTAGCAGCATTTCACATCATTTAGCAGCATTTCACATCATTTAGCAGCATTTTACATCCTTTAGCAGCATTTCACATCGTTTAGCAGCATTTTACATCATTTAGCAGCATTTCACTTCATTTAGCAGCATTTCACATCATTTAGCAGTTATTTCAACAGAGTTTTAACTCTATTATACAATGGCTGCACTGTTTGTTAAAGATCTTCACCCTGAAGTATCTGAGGTGATACTTTCGAGTAGATTTAGACCTGCAGGACACGTCCAGTCTGTCCACATTTGCAGGGACAGGAAGACCGGCTCTCCTCTCGGATATGCGTACGTCAACTTCCGCTATCGAGATGACGGTAAAACAAACCTTTTCTTTTTTTCTACACTGTTTCTTACCTGTTTTTGCAGCAGATTTAAGGCTACATGTGTAACTTCTGTAGTATTTTCTAGTTTTACTATATGGATATGGTCATGTTTTAAATGGTACTAAAAAGATATGAAAAGATATTTTGATGAGTTATATATAGACTATAATAGACTTTAATTAAAAATGAATGGCTTATTTCTGTTCCCTCAGCTGAGAGAGCCATCAACATGTTCAATTTTGAACTGCTCCTGGGGAGACCCATGCGCGTCATGTGGTCTCACTGGGAACCCACCGCCAAGCCCATCAAGGGAGGAAACATTTTCATTAAGAACCTTGATTGGTCCATTGACTGCACCTCCCTCTTCGACACTTTCTCTGTGTTTGGGAGGATCGTGTCGTGCAAGGTTCGAGCTTTGCGCTGTTATATATGAATATATATATGAATAGCTGAATATCTGTGTTGTGTGATTAGTGTGTTGTTGTGTGTTGACACACTGTGTTTCTCCTGAAGGTTGTGGAATCAAAACGTTACGGGTACGTTCAGTACGAGTCAGCGGAGGCGGCGGCGCTGGCCATCGAACGGCTGAACGGGAAACTCCTGAACGACCGCCAAGTGTAAGTCACGTGTCAATTAGTGTCTTTTTACCAGCCAGGGTTCAAATGTCAGGATTTTTTTACATTCCGTTTAAACTAATTGCATTTAAGATTTATTTATTGAACTCTGAGGACATAACTTCTAACAGCAGGGTTTAGACTCTAAGTGCAGCTTCTCTGTTGTGTTATAGCACCATCGAGTACTTCAGGTCTTGGGAGGAGCGCAAGGTGGAGGTGCGCAGGGCCGAGAAGCCCAAGCCGGAGGCACGCAGGGCCGAGGAGCCCAAGGTGGAGGCGCGCATGGCCGAGGAGCCCAAATTGGAGGTGTGCAGGGCCGAGGAGGCCAAGGCAGAGGTGTGCAGGGCCGAGAAGCCCAAGGCAGAGGTGCGCAGGGCCGAGAAGCCCAAGGCTGAGGTGCGCAGGGCCAGGGAGGCCAAGGCGGAGGTGTGCAAGGCCGAGGAGCCCAAGGCGGAGGTGTGCAAGGCCGGGGAGCCCAAAGCGGAGGTGCGCAGGGCCAGGGAGGCCAAGGTGGAGGTGCGCAGGGCAGAGGATCCCAAGGCGGAGGTGCACAGGGCCGAGGAGCCCAAGGCGGAGGTACGCAGGGCCGAGGAGCCCAAGGCGGAGGTGCGCAAGGCTGAGGAGCCCAAGGCGGAGGTGCGCAAGGCGGAGGTGCGCAAGGCCGAGGAGCCCAAGGCGGAGGTGCGCAAGGCGGAGGTGCGCAAGGCCGAGGAGGCCAAGGCGGAGGTGCGCAGGGCCGAGGAGCCCAAGGCGGAGGTGCGCAGGGCCGAGGAGCCCAAGGCGGAGGTGCGCAGGGCCGAGGAGCCCAAGGCGAAGGAGCCCAAGGCGGAGGTGCGCAGGGCCGAGGAGCCCAAGGCGGAGGTGCGCATGGCCGAGGAGCCCAAGGCGGAGGTGCGCATGGCCGAGGAGCCCAAGGCGGAGGTGCGCAGGGCCGAGGAGCCCAAGGCGAAGGCGCGCAAGGCCGAGGAGCCCAAGGCGAAGGTTTGCAAGGCCGAGGAGCCCAAGGAGGAGGCGCGCGGGGCCGAGGAGCCCAAGGTCGAGGCATGCAGGGCCAAGGAGCCCAAGGTGGAGGTGCGCAAGGCCGAGGAGTCCAAGGCGGAGGTGCGCAAGGCGGAGGTGCGCAGGGCCGAGGAGCCCAAGGCGGAGGTGCGCAGGGCCGAGGAGCCCAAGGCGGAGGTGCGCAGGGCCGAGGAGCCCAAGGCGGAGGTGTGCAAGGCCGAGGAGCCCAAGGCGAAGGTTTGCAAGGCCGAGGAGCCCAAGGTGGAGGCATGCAGGGCCGAGGAGCCCAAGGTGGAGGTCGCCGTGGAGACAGCTGTCTCAGAAATCAGAGTTCCAGTTCCACTTCAGGTCCGAAACACAACAAGAAGCACACACACACAACAATACCAATATTCTGCATGCTTAATATTACATGCTACAAGATAGTGTATGATAGATTATTAGATTATAGATTACATAGCAAGTGTTTCATATCAGATTCGTAAATATCCTTGACATGGTGTATTAACTTTAGTCATTTGGAAACAACGCCCCACCCACTACTCCCTCTGTCCTCATGTGCGTGTGTGTACGTTTGTAGGTGGATAAAATGGACGCCTTACTGCAGGCAAGAGAAGCTGGTGTCATTCCGGTGAGGATCTTTAATGAAAATTTCTGATATTGATTCATATCTAAATGGATCATTACATCACATCACAGTGTACACAGGAAATAAAATTAATTTCTGACTTCTGCATTTCTCTTTCAGGAAATCCTGAAGAGGACTTTTACAGATGGAAAGAAGAAGAGAAAGAAGAAGAAGAAGAAGAAGAATAAGAGGAAATATTAATTAACCCCATCATTCTTCTTCTTCTTTTTATTATTATTATTGTAATTTTTTTTTCATTCTATTTTTATTCTTACTGTTATTATTATTACATTTTTTAATTCTTATTCTTATTATTCTTATTAATATTAAACCTTTATTCTAATTCACTACATTATTCACTAACATTATTGTAAATAATAATCACTTACACTGACATTATTGTAAATAATAATCACTTACACTGACATTATTGTAAATGATATTTGACGTCATTTGTATTGTTATTAAATTTTTAAAATCAACTTTGTGTTGTAAGTTTATTTATTTACAAGACCATTTAAATCTACTACTTTAATCATTTAATAAATCTTATAATCTAATAAAAATAAGATAAAAATATACTAGTGAGGATAGATGGATTGCAGGATAGACAGACAGATACTAGTGAGTACAGATGGATAGACAGACAGATACTAGTGAGTATAGATGGATAGACAGACAGATACTAGTGAGTATAGATGGACTGCAGGATAGACAGACAGATACTAGTGAGTAAAGATGGATAGACAGACAGCTACTAGTGAGTATAGATGGATTGCAGGATAGACAGACAGATATTAGTGTGAGTATAGATGGATAGACGGTCAGATACTAGTGAGTATAGATGGATAGACAGACATCTACTAGTGAGTATAGATGGATTGCAGGATAGACAGACAGATACTAGTGAGTATAGACAGATAGACAGACAGCTACTAGTGAGTATAGATGGATTGCAGGATAGACAGACAGATACTAGTGAGTACAGATGGATAGACAGTCAGATACTAGTGAGTATAGATGGAAAGACAGATAGACAGACAGATATTAGTGTGAGTATAGATGGATAGATGGATAGACAGACAGCTACTAGTGAGTATAGATGGATTGCAGGATAGACAGACAGATACTAGTGAGTACAGATGGATAGACAGACAGATACTAGTGAGTACAGATGGATAGACAGACAGATACTAGTGAGTATAGATGGACTGCAGGATAGACAGACAGATACTAGTGAGTATAGATGGATAGAGAGACAGCTACTAGTGAGTATAGATGGATAGACGGATAGACAGTCAGATACTAGTGAGTATAGATGGTTTGCAGGATAGACAGACAGATACTAGTGAGTATAGAAGGATAGACAGACAGATACTAGTGAGTACAGATGGATAGACAGACAGATACTAGTGAGTATAGACGGATAGACAGACAGGTACTAGTGAGTACAGATGGATAGACAGACAGATACTAGTGAGTATAGATGGATAGACAGACAGATACTAGTGAGTATAGATGGATAGACAGACAGATACTAATAAGTATAGATGGATAGACGGATAGACAGACAGATACTAGTGTGAGTATAGATGGATACACAGACAGATACTAATAAGTATAGATGGATAGACAGACAGATACTAGTGTGAGTATAGATGGATAGACAGACAGATACTAGTGAGTATAGATGATTAGATGGATAGACAGACAGATACTAGTGAGTATAGATGGATAGACGGATAGACAGACAGCTGCTAGTGAGTATAGATGGATTGCAGGATAGACAGACAGATATTAGTGTGAGTATAGATGGATAGACGGTCAGATACTAGTGAGTATAGATGGATAGACAGACATCTACTAGTGAGTATAGATGGATTGCAGGATAGACAGACAGATACTAGTGAGTATAGACAGATAGACAGACAGCTACTAGTGAGTATAGATGGATTGCAGGATAGACAGACAGATACTAGTGAGTACAGATGGATAGACAGTCAGATACTAGTGAGTATAGATGGAAAGACAGATAGACAGACAGATATTAGTGTGAGTATAGATGGATAGATGGATAGACAGACAGCTACTAGTGAGTATAGATGGATTGCAGGATAGACAGACAGATACTAGTGAGTACAGATGGATAGACAGACAGATACTAGTGAGTACAGATGGATAGACAGACAGATACTAGTGAGTATAGATGGACTGCAGGATAGACAGACAGATACTAGTGAGTATAGATGGATAGAGAGACAGCTACTAGTGAGTATAGATGGATAGACGGATAGACAGTCAGATACTAGTGAGTATAGATGGTTTGCAGGATAGACAGACAGATACTAGTGAGTATAGATGGTTTGCAGGATAGACAGACAGATACTAGTGAGTATAGAAGGATAGACAGACAGATACTAGTGAGTACAGATGGATAGACAGACAGATACTAGTGAGTATAGATGGATTGCAGGATAGACAGACAGATACTAGTGAGTATAGACGGATAGACAGACAGATACTAGTGAGTACAGATGGATAGACAGACAGATACTAGTGAGTATAGACGGATAGACAGACAGATACTAGTGAGTACAGATGGATTGACAGACAGATACTAGTGAGTATAGATGGATAGACAGACAGATACTAATAAGTATAGATGGATAGACGGATAGACAGACAGATACTAATAAGTATAGATGGATAGACGGATAGACAGACAGATACTAGTGTGAGTATAGATGGATACACAGACAGATACTAATAAGTATAGATGGATAGACAGACAGATACTAGTGTGAGTATAGATGGATAGACAGACAGATACTAGTGAGTATAGATGATTAGATGGATAGACAGACAGATACTAGTGAGTATAGATGGATAGACGGATAGACAGACAGATACTAGTGGGTACAGATGGATAGACGGATAGACAGACAGATACTAGTGAGGATGGATAGACGAATAGACGGATGGATAGACGGACGGATGGATGGACTTTTTAGGGAATGTAAGGGAATTTTTGTGTTACAGCAGGGGGTTTCTTCATCAGCATTACTGCAGTCCCCACAATCAAAAATATACACAAAGCCGAAATAAAATTAATTAAGATCAATTTAGCACTAAAAGAAATATACACTGACATTTAACTTATAATAAATATTTCAGAAATATACTAGAATACTATGTCAAAATACCATACTACACTATTCCATACTACACCCACTATTATACTGTATTAAAGTATACTATACTTCACTGCTACACTACAATACAATATAACAGTAAACTCTACTTAAATAATACTGATGAAAACTTGTTAATCGATGCATTTTAATCTATCATTGCTTAACGCTTTTGTCTCAGCAACATTTACTTCCACCAAAACCAAAGGGTTCATAGCAGATCTTGTTTATAAATATAATATATGAATAAAATCAAATAAAATAGATACTGCACTATATTACTATATAATATTCTACACTATACTTTACCACACTATACTATATAACACCACAGTATACTTCTATACGAAATAGCACCATACCATATCCTACATTACATTTTACTATACTATACTATACTATACTATACTATACTCTACTATACTGTACTGTACTGTACTGTACTATACTATACTATACTATACTATACTATACTATACTGTACTATACTATACTATACTATACTATACTATACTATACTACCATGGTATACTGCACTACACACTACACTACATAATACGTAACCACACCACACTATACTATATTACACTATACTATACATTACAAATAACCTGCACCTTTTGATCGGAGTAGGCGTGGCGGATCATAAATAAGTAAAAGTTCGATCAGGTACTGTGGTGTGAGACCATTTAGTGTTTTACAGGTCAGTAATAGTATTTTATAAACTGTGGGTTTGTACACGGAATTTGGCTTGGTGTACTGGTGCACTACAATAAAAATATGAACATATAAATATCAAGAAAAATCTAGGAATTTTAAGCAAGAGGAAATATTAACTGTGTAATAGTGCAGTATAATATTGTATAAAAAGTGAACCAGTGCAAACATTATATTACCAAAACTACAATCAGTGCAGATGGAAATATTATCTGTACATTAATTGTACATTAGTGGACCAGTGTAAAACTTTGAGGCAGTTTGAGGTAGGAAGGTAAGATAAGGTGCGGATGCAGTATGGCTGTCTGGGTCGTGTGTGTTAACAGTGTACTCTCACACAGTCTACTTAAAATAGGGACTCTGTACGTCTTCTGAAAATTGTACACTGCTATTGCAGAGACTCTGCATCGTGTGAAGTGACCGTCTGTGTGTGTGTGTGCGTGTGTGTGCGTATGTGTGTGTTGGTGTGGGTGTGTGTGTGTGTGTGTGTGTGTGTGCATGTGTGTGTTGGTGTGTGTGTGTGTGTGTGTGTGTGTGCATGTGTGTGTTGGTGTGGGTGTGTGTGTGTGTGTGTGTGTGTGTGTGTGTGCATGTGTGTGTTGGTGTGGGGGTGTGTGTGTGTGTTTTGGTGATAATGTAGCAAATCAATATTCTCAATATACTCAAATCAGTATACTCTCATAAACTTTTCCCATATTTTAGAATACATTTGCGAATGTAATATCTCATTAGATATATTTTGTCCGATCTAGAATGCGAGTGCCAATGTTATTTACACGTCAATTTGATAGAAATTTTCTTTTTAGATATTATTGCCTTATGTTAATAACACAGAGTTTGATTAAAATGTCTTTTGTAAATTTTGTTAATTTTTGTTTATTTCATTTATTCCTATCTTGTTGGAGCTGCTGATGCTTAAAATTTGTACTCTGATGTAACAGGTCATGTCGTTTTTTTACATGTACATCAGCTTGTCTGCTTCCACTCACTATTAAATAGTTTATTGCGTTTTGTTGCTATGAACCTGTACTTTGAAATGACAATAAATGTGTATCTATCTATCGTTATTCATTTATAATTATTTAAATATATATATATATATATATATTTATATATATACACATATATACAGGGGTTGGACAATGAAACTGAAACGCCTGGTTTTAGACCACAATAATTCATTAGTATGGAGTAGGGCCTCCTTTTGCGGTCAATACAGCATCAATTCGTCTTGGGAATGACAGATACAAGTCCTGCACAGTGGCCAGAGGGATTTTGAGCCATTCTTCTTGCAGAATAGTGGACAGTTCACTACGTGATGCTGGTAGAGGAAAACGTTTCCTGACTCGCTCCTCCAAAACACCCCAAAGTGGCTCAATAATATTTAGATCTGGTAACTGTGCAGGCCATGGGAGATGTTCAACTTCACTTTCATGTTCATCAAACCACTCTGTCACCAGTCTTGCTGTGTGTATTGGTGCATTATCATCCTGATACACGGCACCGCCTTCAGGATACAATGTTTGAACCATTGGGTGCACATGGTCCTCCAGAATGGTTCGGTAGTCCTTGCCAGTGACGTGCCCATCTAGCACAAGTATTGGGCCTAGGGAATGCCATGATATTGCAGCCCAAACCACTAATCCACCCCCATGCTTCACTCTGGGCATGCAACAGTCTGGGTGGTACGCTTCTTTGGGGCTTCTCCACACCGTAACTCTCCCGGATGTGGGAAAGACAGTGAAGGTGGACTCATCAGAGAACAATACATGTTTCATATTGTCCACAGCCCAAGATTTCCGCTGCTGGCACCATTGAAACCGATGTTTGGCATTGGCACGAGTGACCAAAGGTTTGGCTATAGCAGGCCGGCCATGTACAGCTGTGGACCCTGTGGAGCTCCCGACGGACAGTTTTGGTGGAAACAGGAGAGTTGAGGTGCACATTTAATTCTGCAGTGAGTTGGGCAGCTGTGGTTTTATGTTTTTTTGGATACAATCCGGGTTAGCACCCGGACATCCCTTTCAGACAGCTTCCTCTTGCGTCCACAGTTACTCCTGTTGGATGTGGTTCGTCCTTCTTGGTGGTATGCTGACATTAGCCTGGATACCGTGGCTCTTGATACATCACAAAGACTTGCTGTCTTAGTCACAGATGCGCCAGCGAGACGTCCACCAACAATTTGTCCTCTTTGAACTCTGATATGTCTCCCATAATGTTGTGTGCATTGCAATATTTTAAGCAAAACTGTGCTATTACTATGCTAATTAAACCTTCACACTCTGCTCTTACTGGTGGAATGTGCAATCAATGAAGATTGGCCACCAGGCTGGTCAAATTTAGCCATGAAACCTCCAACACTATAAATATATATATTTATAGGAAATGAATCACAGTTTAAGCAAAAAAAAAATGGCAACAAGAAATCCGTTTTGTGTTGTTGCTCTGTGTAATATTATATTCTGTCTATAATACTGCTCTCTACACTTGTGTATAAGGTTGCAGTATACATTAGTATGCATAAGTGTTAACAACTTTCTGAGTTCCGGTCACTAGGGAAAATCTTCCCCAGTCCACCAGAGGGCAGCCTTGCTCACCTTTTAAACTTGTTTTTACTTTTCCCCATGATCATGTTCACCTGCTTGGTATTGGTTCATTCTTTCTTTGTCTTGTAACTGTTGATGTTGCTAGTTTAAACTAAATATCTGCACTCACATCCTCCTTTAACCCCTGTATGTGACACTTACAACCTGGATCTGGATGAAATGGATATAATCAGGATATTATGTCAAGACCAGGGGCGTTTCTAGGATTTGAAAACATCAGGGGCTGAGCCCGAAACATCAGGGGTTAATTAGGGAGAGGGGGTCAGCAAGAATAGCACGTTTTGCAAGGGCGATATTGTTTAATAATAAACACAAATTAATCTCACACAGGTATGCCATGCAATATTATCTCTTTTACAGCTTGTGTGTGAAGCAGTGCCGTGTAGGTCCTTTATTATTATTAAGATTATTTTACAATAATCTGTATACACTTATTATTGTTCTCTCATCTCTCATTCTCTCATCTGTCTTGCTGCTTGTATCTTGTCTACTTCATGCTCTTGGTGACTTTTCTATCCTATTTCTTTGAGGGTGGAATCATCAGAGAGTATCTCCGAGACTTGACTTGAGCAAAACGGTCAGTTACCATACTAGTATTTCTAGTGCTGAGAATTCCTTTATCAATAGACAGAACAGCTGAATGATGGAGTCTGTTCTGGTCCATTGTTCACCTAAGTCATGTATTTATTTTAGCTTAAATTCTGCATTAGTTGAATAATAGAAAGTCATGATGTTCAGACTGTAATGTCATAGCACTTTAACAGTTTCTATTTTATTTAGATCTATCTTTAGGCTTATTTAATTGAAGGCTTTTGTACATATTGAGTATGGAATAATATTCCAAAGGGTCCTTATGTCAGGGGTTTTCAGAATCAGACAGTGGGCCTCCTTTCTGACACAACATACATTTGTTAGCCGACTTTTATCAACTGTGTTAACATTAAAAACTAAAAGTTAGGTTATTATCTGAATAATAAGATTGTTGTGATTTCTGACAGTTTTTTTATTGCTGTCGTGCTCAGGGCTGTAATGTATTTTAGTCACGTGGTGTGTGTGTGTGTGTAGGTGTTGTAGTTTATTATAGAGACGGAGACTCGCACATACTGGAGAGCAACATGTTTATTAACTCACACGAAAAACTTGCATTTCCCATAATCCCTTGTAACACCTGCACAACCAACTTGTCTCACCATTGGGGGTCACTCCAGCATAGGAAGTCCATATGAGAACATGGCTTCCTTTAACACACCCTGAATACATGATAACTAATTTGAACATCATCAGTTATCTACATCCCCTTTCCTTAGTTTTGTACTTCCCACTCATCAAAAGTAATATAATTTCACAAACATTTTTGTAACATCTAGATAATGCAAAACTTAAACTGAAAGTGATAACCAAATGATCAGAATTACTCCTTGCAATAACGCATTCATTTCATTTGATTCTCAACATGTATAGTTAAACAGAGTACTTAGGATCAGGTTTGGAAACCCGGCCATATCTAGTTCGGTATGGTAACTTTTGAGCAGTCGGCTCTGCTGGAATGTTTTCTTCAGCATGCAGTGCATCTCGAGACACATTGTTGCTGTCTGGTACAGAACTGAGTTGTGACCAGAAGTCCTCCTGATCTGCTTGTGTGCAGTGTGGGAGTGGCTCTCTTACAGGTAGTAGATGTGGACAATTCCTCCTGTACTCTTTACCGTGTGACTCCACAATATTGCTCTTTGAGAATGATCCTAACAACCCCAATCTTGTCATGTCCTTTTGCTGTTTGCGTCCTTACTACCTGGGATTCACGCAGTGGAGAGAGTGGCTTGCTCCTTTTATCAAAGGTCGCTTTCTGCATTTGTCTCTTTTTGGAGAGTTGTGCTTTGATTTTTACTGTGTCCTTTGACCTTGGCTTCAGCATCTGATTGCTAATGGGCATGTTGGTACGATTTATCCTGGACGTCAGTCTCTGTGCCGGCGAACCCAGTATCTTATCTCGAGGGATGTTGCAGATGTTCAACAGATTCAGAAACGAGTCTGTCCCGTCTCTTAGTGACCTCGAGCAGGCGCTTTGCACTACGAACGGCTCTTTCTGCAAGACCGTTTGCCTGGGGATACTTGGGACTACTAGTAATGTGAGAAAAGTCCCATGAACTTGCAAAGTCTCTGAACATCTGGCTTGTGAACTGGGTGCCGTTAACGGTGATTAGCTTTTGTGGAATGCCGTGCACAGAAAAGTGCCTCTTTAGTTTGTTGATGTTTTGTGACGACAAGTTTCTTAGTGGATTTATTTCAAACCAGCCTGAGTATGAATTTACTAGCACTAGGTACTGTTGGCTGTTCCAATCAAATATGTCAGTGGCAACGACAGACCAGGGCAGTTCTGGGATCTCGTGCTGTTGCAATGGCTCCTTTTTGTTGATGCATTGTTGGTTTGTTAAAGCATTGCATATGCTACAAGTCTGCACAAAGTGGTCAATCACAGTTTACCATAAAACAGCATCGCATGCTCTGCGTTTGGTCGCTTCGGCTCATGCATGACCTTTGTGCAAAATCTGTAGATATTCACTTCGTAGGCTGTGAGGGATTACAACTCTTGTTCCCTTCATGACGATCCCATCCTCAGTAGTGAGTTCGTCCCTGAAAGGAAAAAAAGGTTTTAGTGGAACTGGCACACTCTGAATTTTCTTTGGCCAGCCGTTCTTGATGGTGTTGCACAAAGTTTGCAGAGTCAACATTTACTTAATTCCTGTACACTCCGGTGGCAAAATTGGGGATAAATAATTCCAGGCTCGAGCTCAATCAGTCCTAGCGACTCCCCTGACAACAACAACACTTTAATCTGTGCATCATCCAAAAATGGTTAAAAAGAGTGTGAGAAAAGCGACAATGACGGGTGGCAATGAAAAGGTGTCATCTCAAAACATGATGATGATCTCTAGTATCAAACAGCCATAAACAACCATTATTTTACTTGTAATAAAGAAGGAACATCCATCTGTGAAACCTAACACACTAAATGTCTTGTTTTAAATGACAAAAGTCGATGATTTAGTCTGTATCATGCTTTAGATCACATACCACATGAAACAGCTTCCCAGAAATTTCTATATATAATATACAACCCGGGCCACGGCAATGAGAGTACAGGATCCTGCCGTTGGTCCACCAGGAGGCTGAAGGATGCAAATAGCAATTTAAGATGTGAAATAATAGTACATTTTTTGCATCTTCTTCTTCTTTCGGCTTTTCCCTTCCTCACAGCGAATCATCTCTCTAGTACGGTTATAGATAAAGGAGATTTCAGTAGATATTTCTATAAATATATGTTTATAAATGTTTGTAAAAACATCCATTTTAATGTACTATCCGCTGTCGTCTGCATTCTGCATGCTAATCTTTACTTGTTCTTCTGATGTCTGAAGGTCCAGAGAGTGCCGAGGGAGCGGTTCTGTCACCAGAAGCTTCCGGATAAACCCCGTGGACTTGGAATCGCAGTACAAGTGGGTTTTTAGAACAGAATGCACTCTTTATATGAGGTTTCTGCTAAGACCTATATTTTGTAAAGGTGTATGATGTATTCTGTGTGTGTGTGTGTGTTTGTGGCTGTTTCGTTGTGCTCTCAGAGAGCTGCTGAACTTGCAGGAGGTGAAGACGAACGTCCTGCAGGTTCACCTGAACGGTGAGTGTTGTGTAAAAGAGCGTGTGTTTAAAAGAGGCTGCTGGTTTAAGTCATGGAGAACTGGAGACATGGTTCAACTGGAGAACGTCGTAGGAGACAAAGTGTTTGTGAGTGTGTTCGAGTATTCCTGGAATTCTCCGTGATGTGTGTTATTCAGTGGCGGGAGATGTTGATGATGATGATGGTGGGCTTTGCAGAAAATCTGGTCTTTCTCCTGGACGCTCTGAAGAAGGGTCAGTTGTCCGATGGCTCTGTTTTTCTTTGCAGCAGTTTTGCTCACGTCATGTTCACTTGCTTATCGTGTCAACATGAGAGAGGGATGAGTAGCTCTCATTAGTAGCAGAAACTAAGTGGTATGTTACCAGAAATCTTTACTATGATGCTGAGATGTGGTTCTCTGACACTAACTCAGTGTTTAGGTGTTTAGGTAACTTGCTACATGCCTGGCTGATGCAAAATAAAAATGCTGATACGTTTTACTAGATCTTCTGTAACTACTATAAACAAACCAACAGAAACACACAGACACAATAAACATAAGAGTTTCTCAAAAATATCCCAGTCGTTCCTGGCCGCAGTCTGATTTTTTTTTAATCAGATGTAAATCCCAGGTGAGTCGTGTATACAGCTGGGACGTTACAGGAGCGGCAACATCACATGATTCCAAAGAAGTGAATGTGAGAGAAACTTGGGAGTGATATTACTGTAACTGATAACCCTGTCTGTCTGCCTACCTACCTACCTACCTGTCTGTCTGTCTGCCTGCCTGTCTGTCTGTGCACCTGTCTGCCTGCCTGCCTGCCTTCCTGTCTTCCTTCCTGGCTGTCTTCCTTTCTGTCTGCATATCTACCTGTCTGCCTACTCATCTGTTTGTCTTCGTGCCTTTCTGCCTGCCTACCTGTCTGTCTGTCTTCCTGTCTGCCTACCTGTTTGTCTGTCTGTCTTCCTGCCTGCCTGTCTGTTTGCCTACCTGTCTTTCTGTCTGTCTTCCTATCTGCCTTCCTGTCTGTCTGCCTGCCAACATGTCTGCCTGCCTGTCTACCTACCTGTTGGTCTGCCTGCTTTCCTGTCTGCCTACCTGCCTGTCTTCTTTCTTGCCTGTCTTCCTATCTGCCTACCTACCTGTCTGTATGCCTGCCTGCCTGCCTTCCTTCCTGGCTGTCTTCCTTTCTGTCTGCCTACCTACCTGTCTGCCTACTCGTCTGTTTGTCTTTGTGCCTTTCTGCCTGCCTACCTGTCTGTCTGCCTTCCTGTCTGCCTACCTGTTTGTCTGTCTGTCTGTCTTCCTGTCTGCCTGCCTACCTGTATTCCTGCCTGCCTGTCTGCCTACATATCTGTCTTTCTGTCTGTCTGTCTGCCTGCCTACCTGACTGTCTTCCTGTATGCCTACCTGTCTGTCTCTCTGTCTTCCTGCCTGTCTGTCTGTCTGTCTTCCTGCCTGCCTCATGGTGTCGCACTCTAATCAGCGAATTAACTCAAAATCCCTACAAAGGTTTCCTGAGCCTTTAAATGGTCTCTCAGTCTGGTCCAGTAGGCTACACAATCATGGAGAAGACTGCTGCCCTGACAGACGTCCAGAAGACGGTCATTGACACCCTGCACATGGAGGATAAGACACAAAAGGTCATTGCTGAAGAAGCTGGATGTTCACAGAGTGCTGTATCCAAGCACGTTAATGAAAAGTTAAATGGAAAGAAAGTGTGATAGAAAAAGGTGCAGAAACAACAGGGATGACCGCAGCCTTGAGAGGATTGTGAAATGAAGCCCCTTCAAGAATCTGGGGGAGATTCACAAGGAGTGGACTGCAGCTGGAGTCGGTCACATTCCTTGTGTCGAGCCACTCCTGAACCAGAGACGACGCCAGAGGTGTCTTACCTGGGCTAAGGACAAAAAGGACTGGACTGTTGCTCAGTGGGCCAAAGTCCTCTTTTCAGATGAAAGTAAATTTTCCATTTCATTTGGAAATCAAGGTCCCAGAGTCTGGAGGAAGAGAAGAGAGGCAAAAAATCCAAAGTTGCTTGAGGTCCAGTGTAAAGTTTGCAGTCAGTGGTGGTTTGGAGAGCCGTGTCATCTGCTGGTGTTGGTCCACTGTGTTTTATCAGGTCCACAGTCGTCTACCAGGAAGTTTTAGAGCACTTCATGCTTCCCTCTGCTGACCAGCTTTATGGAGATGCTGATTTCATTTTCCAGAAGGACTTGGCACCTGCCCACACTGCCAAAAGTACTAATACCTGGTTTAAGGACCATGGTGTGACCATGTGCTTGATTGACCAGCAAACCCCTTGAAAGCCCTACCTAAATCCCATAGAGAATCAGTGGGGTACTGTGAAGAGGACGATGCGAGACACCAGACCCAACAACGCAGAAGAGCTGAAGGACGCCATCAGAGCAACCTGGGCTTCCATAACACCTCAGCAGTGCCACAGACTGACCGTCTCCATGCCACGCCACATTGCTGCAGTAATTCATGCAAAGGGAACTCCGACCAAGTATTGAGTGCTGTACATGTTCACACTTTTTTAGTAGTCCAACATTTCTGCGTTGAAAATTATTATTTTTTTTGTTATTTTTTTTTTATTGGTGTAATGTTCTAGTTTTCTGAGATACTCAATTTTAGGTTTTCATTAGCTGCAAAAAAATAAACACTTAAAATATATCAAAAATATATCAGTCTGTGTGTAATGAATCTATATAATATAGAGTTTCACTTGTTGAATTGAATTACTGAAATAAGTCAACTTTTCGATGATATTCTAATTTTATTCAGATACACCTCTGTATATATGGTGGGAGAAACAAAATCTCTGCTGCCCTCTAGTGGACAACTCTGAGCATAACTATGACGACCATGATTTGATCAAGCATGACCAATTAGAGTTAAATATATAAAGGCTAAAAATATACATTATAGAAATATAACATACAGTATCTCACAAAAGTGAGTACACCCCTCACATTTTTGTAAATATTTTATTATATCTTTTCATGTGACAACACTGAAGAAATGCCACTCTGCTACAATGTAAAGTAGTGAGTGTACAGCCTGTATAACAGTGTAAATATGCTGTCCCCTCAAAATAACTCAACACACAGCCATTAATGTCTAAACTTTTGTTTTTGTCTAAACAAAAGTGAGTACACCCCTAAGTGGAAATGTACAAATTGGGCCCAAAGTGTCAATATTTTGTGTGGCCACCATTATTTTCCAGCACTGCCTTAACCCTCTCGGGCATGGAGTTCACCAGAGCTTCACAGGTTGCCACTGATGAGATGTTCACTGGCAAACTTCAGATGAGCCTGTACATGTGCTTTCTTTAGCATGGGGACCTTGCGGGCGCTATTGGATTTCAGTCTTTCACGGCGTAGTGTGTTACCAATTGTTTTCTTGGTGACTATGGTCCCAGCTGCCTTGAGATCATTGACAAAATCCTCCAGTGTAATTCTGGGCTGATTCCTCGCCGTTCTCATGATCATTGAGAGTGCTCCTACTGTAATCTCAGCTCGTTACCTGTATAAAAGTATGTATAAAAGACACCTGGGAGCCAGAAATCTTTCTGATTGATAGGGGATCAAATACTTATTTCACTCATTAAAATGCAAATCAATGTATAACTTTTCTGAAATGTATTTTTCTGGATTTTTTTGTTGTTATTCTGCCTCTCACTGTTCAAATACACCTACCATTAAAATTACAGACTGATCATTTCTTTGTCAGTGGGCAAACGTACAAAATCAGCAGGGGATCAAATAATATTTTCCCTCACTGTATATAATCACTGCCCAATGCCTGTGGGTCATTATACACAGAATCGAACTGAGCAATTATTTTCTTTACCCGTGACACAAAAACTGAAGGATGTCATAGTACGGGTTTATAAAATGTGGTCAGCCCTGAATAGGGGACAATGCCATTTGTTTGTTGCTGCTGTTTCTTCTTCTTCTGGTGAGAGAGAGACAAAGAGAATGATAGAGAGACAGCAAAAGAGAGAGAGAGAAAGAGAGCTACGGATAGAGAGAGAGAGTTTAAACTAAAATATTTGGTGATTCTGGTGTGATTTTCTGAGCTTAGAGGTCGTTTCCTCTCATAAATTACGAGATATCGATATGCAAGTAGAGGAGGTTTGTAAAGCACTAAAGTGCCGCTGCATCACTCTCTTTGTCATTTCGAAATAACACGAGGGAGTCGAACGGCATCATGGGTAACATCCAGAAGATGGTAAAAAAGATGGATCTAAAATACATGTTTCAGCTGAAGATCATATGTTCATTATAATTCATTAGAATCCTGCAGCACTTGATGCTCTGATGCTCAGAATCGTACACACACTGAATTAGAGACTGAGAGCCGGAGCATGCAGTCTGCTTCAGCGCACGTGGATCAGCTGATCAGTTAATTATCAGTTTGAATCAGGTGTGTTAGAGCAGAGAAAACACACACACACAAACACACACACAGCTGTGCAGTTCAGCAGCTCTTTATGTGGTGGGTATGAGACCCTGATTTAGCTGATGTGATAATTATAGCATCATTACAGATAATACAGTCTAACTGTGTGTGTGTGTGTGTGTGTGCTTGCTGCAGCTGGAGCTGATCCGGCCGGTGGACGGCGGAGCGTGTAAAGCGCAGAGGGAGTACCAGCTCATGCGCCTCATGCTGGACCACACACAGGTGATGGAGTGACGCTTTTTTCACCTTCAACTGTAAAACCGTCTACACATCACTGTGCATGGACACTTTCTTTATATTTTTCTACATCTCAACATAAAGCTTCAGGCACCTGCTGTGAACAGCGAGCTCTCTGACACTCAGGTATTTAAATAAAAAGCCTTAAAGTGTGTGAAGACCTCAGCAGAAACCTGCTGGCGTTTCTCACTGTGTGTGTGTGTGTGTGTGTGTGTGTGTGTGTGTGTGTGTGTGTGTGTGTGTGTGTGTGTGTGTGTGAAAAAAGCGAAGCGTGTCAGAGGAAGAAGCGCGTTTGCTGCTAATAAACAACAGATCTCAAAGAAAGAGAAAGGAAAAAAATGTTCATGTGATTGACAATAAAGGAAGTCGAAGCTGAAGCACAAAGTTTTCCTGTTTGTTTTGTTTTAAACTAAACTGCTGGATTATTAGATACACTTAGTTTATAGGTATAAAATGATCGACTGTTCCATGAGTGTGTGTGTGTGTGTGTGTGTGATGCGTATTTTATTAGACCCAATCCAAAGGTGCAGATACCCCATAATGCTACACAGACTTCTAGCCCTTTCTGTATCATTATAGTTACATTATAAACCTAGAAAATAACCAGTATAATGTTTATCTCATCACATCTCCAGTTTTAGTGCTTTTCTAATAAGGTTTGTTTGTGTTTTTTCTGTAACAGGATACGTTACATTTTGGTCTAAAACTTTAAAAGAGCAAAAAATCAAGAGGTTGGTGAGATCATGATCCTTTATAACTGGAATAATGTGGATAAATTGCTTCAGTGATGTTCCACAATATTGGATGCAACTCAACAACAACAACAAAAAAAAGATGTTCATTAATTAGTAACAAATTTGACACCAATTAGCCATAACATTATGACCACCTGCCTAATATTGTTTTGGTCATCCTTTTGCTGCCAAAACAGCCCTGACCTGTCGAGGCATGGACTCTACTAGATCCCTGAAGGTGTGCTGTGGTATCTGGCACCAAGATGTTAGCAGCAGATCCTTTAACGGAGAAGTTCACCTCCAGAACAAAAATCTACAGATAATTTCTTCACCCCCTGGTCATCCAAGATGATCATGTCTTTCTTTCTTCAGTCGTAAAGAAATGATGTTTTTAAGAAAACATTTCAGGATTTTTCTCCATATAGTGGCCTTCAATGGTGCCCGCGAGTTTGACCTTCCAAAATGCAGTTTAAATGCAGCTTCAAGGAGTAGTGTTTACGTTAGGTTAATATCTATGCATTGAAAATATAGTCAGTGAATGTTTTTTGGGGATTAATTGCAGCCTCTTTCCTGTACAGGCCTATACAGTGTTTCTATATTAATATTAAAAGCCATTTTGAATTGGATTCATTATTGGGGTTTGTAAATTAACTGCTTAATGTTCTACATGATGTCATGAGGTCATGTGAGGTCATATGAGGTCATATGACTGACCATGTGTTAAAAAAACCAAAACATTCCGAATTCTGTTCTGAGCATCACCTGACGACGTACATAGCAACCATCCTCAGACCACCTTTAGCTATCGACAGAGAAACAGTGCCCCTTGTGTAGCAGAGATTTACAGCATTTAATAGCGATTTTACATCATTTAGCAGCATTTTACATCATTTAGCAGCATTTCACATCATTTAGCAGCATTTTACATCATTTAGCAGCATTTTACTTCATTTAGCAGCATTTTACATCCTTTAGCAGCATTTTACTTCATTTAGCAGCATTTCACATCATTTAGCAGTTATTTCAACAGAGTTTTAACTCTATTATACAATGGCTGCACTGTTTGTTAAAGATCTTCACCCTGAAGTATCTGAGGTGATACTTTCGAGTAGATTTAGACCTGCAG
Organism: Hemibagrus wyckioides; assembly: GCF_019097595.1. Lineage (NCBI taxonomy): Eukaryota > Metazoa > Chordata > Actinopteri > Siluriformes > Bagridae > Hemibagrus > Hemibagrus wyckioides. Next base: position 30,825,406 of record NC_080720.1, read on the forward strand.
GACACATCCAGTCTGTCCACATTTGCAGGGACAGGAAGACCGGCTCTCCTCTCGGATATGCGTACGTCAACTTCCGCTATCGAGATGACGGTAAAACAAACCTTTTCTTTTTTTCTACACTGTTTCTTACCTGTTTTTGCAGCAGATTTAAGGCTACATGTGTAACTTCTGTAGTATTTTCTAGTTTTACTATATGGATATGGTCATGTTTTAAATGGTACTAAAAAGATATGAAAAGATATTTTGATGAGTTATATATAGACTATAATAGACTTTAATTAAAAATGAATGGCTTATTTCTGTTCCCTCAGCTGAGAGAGCCATCAACATGTTCAATTTTGAACTGCTCCTGGGGAGACCCATGCGCGTCATGTGGTCTCACTGGGAACCCACCGCCAAGCCCATCAAGGGAGGAAACATTTTCATTAAGAACCTTGATTGGTCCATTGACTGCACCTCCCTCTTCGACACTTTCTCTGTGTTTGGGAGGATCGTGTCGTGCAAGGTTCGAGCTTTGCGCTGTTATATATGAATATATATATGAATAGCTGAATATCTGTGTTGTGTGATTAGTGTGTTGTTGTGTGTTGACACACTGTGTTTCTCCTGAAGGTTGTGGAATCAAAACGTTACGGGTACGTTCAGTACGAGTCAGCGGAGGCGGCGGCGCTGGCCATCGAACGGCTGAACGGGAAACTCCTGAACGACCGCCAAGTGTAAGTCACGTGTCAATTAGTGCCTTTTTACCCGCCAGGGTTCAAATGTCAGGATTTTTTTACATTCCGTTTAAACTAATTGCATTTAAGATTTATTTATTGAACTCTGAGGACATAACTTCTAACAGCAGGGTTTAGACTCTAAGTGCAGCTTCTCTGTTGTGTTATAGCACCATCGAGTACTTCAGGTCTTGGGAGGAGCGCAAGGTGGAGGTGCGCAGGGCCGAGAAGCCCAAGCCGGAGGCACGCAGGGCCGAGGAGCCCAAGGTGGAGGCGCGCAGGGCAGAGGAGCCCAAGTTGGAGGTGTGCAGGGCCGAGGAGCCCAAGGCGGAGGTTCGCAGGGCCGAGAAGCCCAAGGCGGAGGTGCGCAGGGCCAGGGAGGCCAAGGAGGAGGTGTGCAAGGCCGAGGAGCCCAAGGCGGAGGTGCTCAGGGCCGAGGAGCCCAAGGCGGAGGTGCTCAGGGCCGAGGAGCCCAAGGCGGAGGTGCGCAGGGCCGAGGAGCCCAAGCCAGAGGAGCCCAAGCCAGAGAAGCCCAAGGTGGAGGTGCGCAGGGCCGAGGAGCCCAAGCCAGAGGAGCCCAAGCCAGAGAAGCCCAAGGTGGAGGTGCGCAGGGCCGAGGAGCCCAAGGCGGAGGTGCGCAAGGCCGAGGAGCCCAAGGCGGAGGTGCGCAAGGCCGAGGAGCCCAAGGCGGAGGTGCGCAAGGCGGAGGGGCGCAGGGCCGAGGAGCCCAAGGCGGAGGCGCGCAGGGCCGAGGAGCCCAAGGCGGAGGCGCGCAGGGCCGAGGAGCCCAAGGCGGAGGCGCGCAGGGCCGAGGAGCCCAAGGCGGAGGCGCGCAGGGCCGAGGAGCCCAAGGCGGAGGCGCGCAGGGCCGAGGAGCCCAAGGCGGAGGTTTGCAAGGCCGAGGAGCCCAAGCTGGAGGCATGCAGGGCCGAGGAGCCCAAGGTGGAGGTAGCCGTGGAGACAGCTGTCTCAGAAATCAGAGTTCCGGTTCCACTTCAGGTCCGAAACACAACAAAAAGCACACACACACAACACCAATATTCTGTATGCTTAATATTACATGCTAAAGATAGTGTATGATAGATTATTAGATTATAGATTACATAGCAAGTGTTTCATATCAGATTCGTAAATATCTTTGACATGATGTATTAACTTTAGTCATTTGGAAACAAAGCCCCACCCACTACTCCCTCTGTCCTCGTGTGTGTGTGTGTACGTTTGTAGGTGGATAAAATGGACGCCTTACTGCAGGCAAGAGAAGCTGGTGTCATTCCGGTGAGGATCATTAATGAAAATTTCTGATATTGATTCATATCTAAATGGATCATTACATCACATCACAGTGTACACAGGAAATAAAATTAATTTCTGACTTCTGCATTTCTCTTTCAGGAAATCCTGAAGAGGACTTTTACAGATGGAAAGAAGAAGAGGAAGAAGAAGAAGAAGAATAAGAGGAAATATTAATGAACCCCATCATTCTTCTTCTTCTTTTTATTATTATAATTGTAATTTTTTTTCATTCTATTTTTATTCTTACTGTTATTATTATTACATTTTTTAATTCTTATTCTTATTATTCTTATTAATATTAAACCTTTATTCTAATTCACTACATTATTCACTAACATTATTGTAAATAATAATCACTTACACTGACATTATTGTAAATAATAATCACTTACACTGACATTATTGTAAATGATATTTGACGTCATTTGTATTGTTATTAAATTTTTAAAATCACCTTTGTTGTTGTAAGTTTATTTATTTACAAGACCATTTAAATCTACTACTTTAATCATTTAATAAATCTTATAATCTAATAAAAATAAGATAAAAATATACTAGTGAGGATAGATGGATAGACGGATAGACAGACAGATACTAGTGAGTATAGATGGATAGACAGACAGATACTAGTGAGTATAGATGGATTGCAGGATAGACAGACAGATACTAGTGTGTACAGATGGATAGACAGACAGATACTAGTGAGTATAGATGGATAGACAGACAGCTACTAGTGAGTATAGATGGATAGACAGACAGCTACTAGTGAGTACAGATGGATAGACAGACAGATATTAGTGTGAGTATAGATGGATAGACGGATAGACAGTCAGATACTAGTGAGTAAAGATGGATAGACAGCTACTTGTGAGTATAGATGGATTGCAGGATAGACAGATAGATACTAGTGAGTAAAGATGGATAGACAGACAGATACTAGTGAGTATAGACGGATAGACAGACAGATACTAGTGAGTACAGATGGATTGCAGGATAGACAGACAGATACTAGTGAGTATAGATGGATTGCAGGATAGACAGACAGATACTAGTGAGTAAAGATGGATAGACAGACAGATACTAGTGAGTATAGACGGATAGACAGACAGATACTAGTGAGTATAGATGGATTGCAGGATAGACAGACAGATACTAGTGAGTACAGATGGATAGACAGACAGATACTAGTGAGTATAGATGGATAGACAGACAGATACTAGTGAGTACAGATGGATAGACAGACAGATACTAGTGAGTATAGATGGATTGCAGGATAGACAGACAGATACTAGTGAGTAAAGATGGATAGACAGACAGATACTAGTGAGTATAGACGGATAGACAGACAGATACTAGTGAGTATAGATGGATTGCAGGATAGACAGACAGATACTAGTGAGTACAGATGGATAGACAGACAGATACTAGTGAGTATAGATGGATAGACAGACAGATACTTGTGAGTACAGATGGATAGACAGACAGATACTAGTGAGTATAGACGGATAGACAGACAGATACTAGTGAGTACAGATGGATAGACAGACAGATACTAGTGAGTATAGATAGATAGATGGATTGACAGACAGATACTAGTGTGAGTATAGATGGATAGACGGACAGATGCTAGTGAGTATAGATGGATAGACGGATAGACAGACAGATACTAGTGAGGATGGATAGACGAATAGACGGATGGTTAGACGGATGGATAGACGGACGGATAGACGGACGGATGGATGGATAAATGGACGGATGGATGGACTTTATTGATCCCATAAGGGAATTTTTGTGTTACAGCAGGGGGTTTCTTCATCAGCATTACTGCAGTCCCCACAATCAAAAATACACACAAAGCCGAAATAAAATTAATTAAGATCAATTTAGCACTAAAAGAAATATACACTGACATTTAACTTATAATAAATATTTCAGAAATATACTAGAATACTATGTCAAAATACCATACTACACTATTCCATACTACACCCACTATTATACTGTATTAAAGTATACTATACTTCACTGCTACACTACAATACAATATAACAGTAAACTCTACTTAAATAATACTGATGAAAACTTGTTAATCGATGCATTTTAATCTATCATTGCTTAACGCTTTTGTCTCAGCAACATTTACTTCCACCAAAACCAAAGGGTTCATAGCAGATCTTGTTTATAAATATAATATATGAATAAAATTAAATAAAATAGATACTGCACTATATTACTATATAATATTCTACACTATACTTTACCACACTATACTATATAACACCACAGTATACTTCTATATGAAATAGCACCATACCATATCCTACATTACATTTTACTGTACTATACTATACTATACTATACTATACTGTACTGTACTGTACTATACTATACTATACTATACTATACTATACTATACTATACTACCATGGTATACCGCACTACACACTATACTACATAATACGTAACCACACCACACTATACTCTATTACACTACACTATATTATATTACATTACACTATATTATATTACATTACACTATACTACACAAATAACCTGCACCTTTTGATCGGAGTAGGCGTGGCGGATCATAAATAACTAAAAGTTCGATCAGGTACTGTGGTGTGAGAACATTTAGTGTTTTACAGGTCAGTAATAGTATTTTATAAACTGCAGGTTTTACATGTACAAGGAATTTGGCTTGGTGTACTGGTGCACTACAATAAAAATATGAACATATAAATATCAAGAAAAATCTAGGAATTTTAAGCAAGAGGAAATATTAACTGTGTAATAGTGCAGTATAATATTGTATAAAAAGTGAACCAGTGCAAACATTATATTACCAAAACTACATTCAGTGCAGATGGAAATATTATCTGTACATTAATTGTACATTAGTGGACCAGTGTAAAACTTTGAGGCAGTTTGAGGTAGGAAGGTAAGATAAGGTGCGGATGCAGTATGGCTGTCTGGGACGTGTGTGTTAACAGTGTACTCTCACACAGTCTACTTAAAATAGGGACTCTGTACGTCTTCTGTAAATTGTACACTGCTATTGCAGAGACTCTGCATCATGTGTGAAGTGACCGTCTGTGTGTGTGTGTGTGTGTGTGTGTGCGTGCGTGTGTGTGTGTGTGTGTCTGTGTGTGTGTCTGTGTGTGTGTGTTGGTGTGTGTGTTTTGGTGCTAATGTAGCAAATCAATATACTCTCATAAACTTTTCCCATATTTTAGAATACATTTGCGAATGTAATATCTGACATTTCATTAGATATATTTTGTCCGATCTAGAATGCGAGTGCCAATGTTATTTACACGTCAATTTGATAGAAATTTTCTTTTTAGATATTATTGCTGTATGTTAATAACACAGAGTTTGATTAAAATGTCTTTTGTAAATTTTGTTAATTTTTGTTTATTTCATTTATTCCTATTTTGTTGGAGCTGCTGATGCTTAAAATTTTTACTCTGATGTAACAGGTCATGCCGTTTTTTTACATGTACATCAGCTTGTCTGCTTCCACTCACTATTAAATAGTTTATTGCATTTTGTTGCTATCAGTGTTGGGTAGGTTACTTTGGAAATGTAATAGGCTACAGATTACAAGTTACCCTGTTTAAAATGTAATAAGTCGTGTAACTTTTCAATTACTTTATAAAAGTAAAGTAACTGATTACATTTGATTACTTTTTGATTACTTTTAAGTTTCTAATGGATATTTTCAACTAAATCATTCCCAAACTTTTACCCCAGGCAGGGTTAACCTTACAGTAGTACTCAACTCTGTTTACTGTTAGAATTTTAAATCTTTCATCACTTGTATTAAGATTAGATTAATTTAATTTTAAGCACAGCCACAAAACCAGACTTCAGAACAAAAATTGTTTAATACTGTTTTAGGAATCAAATCTTTGCATAGCTATGACAGGACACACTGGCAAATAACAATGCCTTGGAAAAAAAAAAACATACATCATCATAATGTATGCTACAATGCTAAAATGACTAAGTTATATCAGACCTGACATTAAGGGTGCTGGTGGCTCAGTGGTAGGTTTCTTGCCTACCATGTGGAAGACCTGGGTTTGAACCCAGCCACTGGATGCAGTGCTGGTCCCAAGCCTGGATAAAATGGGAGGGTTGTGTCAGGAAGGGCATCTGGCATAAAACCTGTGCCAAGTTGTTGTGTGGACCAGTTGGTCAGCTGTGGTGACCCCTCACTCATGTAGGGAGCAGCCAAAAGATCAACAACATTAGGTCTGACATTACCAACACATTTTCAAGGAGGAAAAATGTGAGAGATATATTTTCTGTCAAAGGGTTCATAAATAGAAGTGTGCCTGTTAAAGGTAGCTAGCAGCAGGGACGATGCTAGGATTTCCATTTAGGGTGGGCTCAGCCCCCAATGAGGGTATAATAGTAAAAAATAAAAAATGAATAAAATAAAATAAAGGTTTGACTAACAGAGTAGGATGGTAAACTTATTGCAGTATTCCACTGTATTGCTTAGAATTTGCAGAATTTTTAGGGGGGCTGAGTAGAAATGTGAGGGGGGTAAAGCCCCCCTAAAAAGGGCCTAGCGACGCCCATGGCTAGCAGACTTGCTAATTTGTTCTGAATGTTTTGAATACAGGTCTTGAGTACACTCTGGGCTCGATGAATGCGCAGGCGCGTTTTAGTGGATTTTTTCCACAGAGCAGCTACAAGAAATCAACTGACCACTCCGTCACTTTTTATTATACAGAAACGAGTAATATATCATTCCGAACTAAAGGGTCTGTTTTTATTTCTGTACACTCACAATAATGACAAAAATTTTACATTTTAAATATATTATAAAATAAAGAAAGGCTAGGTTACATACCTGCAGATGCTTCCTCAGGTTCAACACTGAAGCCTTTGATGCTGAAAGCATTTTAACAGCTAGCAAACTAATTTCCCACTGAACTGTTATATTTGCCCCTTATCGGATTTCAGGATGAAATTATTTTTAAATTTCCAGGACTGAAATGCATTTTTATCAGTCGCCATGGTGTTAACTCTCAGACAGCGTAGTAGCCTAAAGTTTTCAGCGGCAATGTGGATTAACGTAATTGGCAGACGTCCCGCAAATTCAAACCAGAGAACCAATCAAAATCATCAGAATAGCACCGCTTTAACAAACTCTAACAACAAATTAATATTATTCAACATATACTAGTTTTTTAAAGAAAATATTCAGATGTAACTATATTTGTAATCTTCAACATTTTCATAAGTAACTGTAATTTAGTTACACATTTTTTCTAAGTAACTGTAACGGATTACAGTTACATTTATTTTGTAAATAAGTTACATAACGCCGTTACATGTAACTAGTTACTCCCCAACCCTGCTTGTTTCCTTGTTTCCACTGATCATCCTTGACATGTTTCTACAACTTGATAGGAGTCCATCTGTGGTCAATTCAGTTGATTGGACATGATTTGGAAAGGCACAATATAAGGTCCCACAGTTAACAGTAGTGCATGTCAGAGCACAAACCAAGCCATGAAGTCCAAGTAATTGTGTGTAGACTTGTATCGAGGCACAGATCTGGGGAAGAGATCAGAAACAGAATTCTCGGGTCTGATGAAACAAAGATTGAACTTTTTGGCCTGAATGACAAGCATCATGTCTGGAGGAAACCAGGCACTGCTCATCACCTGGCCAATACCATCCCTACAGTAAAGCATAGTGGTGGCAGCATCATGCTGTGGAGATGTTTTTCAAAGGCAGGAACTGGGAGACTGGTCAGGATTGAGGGAAAGATGAATGCAGCAATGTACATCTTTGATGAAAACCTGCTCCAGAGCACTCTGGACCTCAGACTGGGGTGACGGTTCATCTTCCAACAGAACAACCTTCAGCACATAGCCAAGATAACAATGGAGTAGCTACAGGACAACCCTGTGAATGTCCTTGAGTGGCCCAGCCAGAGCCCAGGCTTGAAGCCGATTGAACATCTCTGGAGAGATCTGAAAATAGCTGTGCACCGATGTGCTCCCCATCCAACCAGATAGAGTTTGAGATGTCCTGCAAAGAAGAATGGGAGAAACTGCCCAAAAATAGGTGTGCCAAGCTTGTAGCATCATACTCAAAAAAACTTGAAGCTGTAATTGGTGCCAAGGGTGCTTCAACGAAGTATTGAGCAAAGGCTGTGAATACTTATGTACATGTGATTTACTTATTTATTTATTTATTTATTGTAATAAAAGATTTCAAACAAATGTCTTTCATGTTGTCATTATGGAGTATGTTTTGTAGAATTTTTAGGAAAGTAATGAATTTGATCCATTTTGGAATAAGGCTGTATATATATATATACACTATATTGTCAAAAGTATTCGCTCACCTGCCTCGACTCACATATGAACTTAAGTGACATCCCATTCCTAATCCATAGGGTTCAATATGACATCGGTCCACCCTTTGCAGCTATAACAGCTTCAACTCTTCTGGGAAGGCTGTCCACAAGGTTTAGGAGTGTGTTTATGGGAATTTTTGACCATTCTTCCAGAAGCGCATTTGTGAGGTCACACACTGATGTTGGACGAGAAGGCCTGGCTCTCAGTCTCCGCTCTAATTCATCCCAAAGGTGTTCTATCGGGTTGAGGTCAGGACTCTGTGCAGGCCAGTCAAGTTCATCCACACCAGACTCTGTCATCCATGTCTTTATGGACCTTGTTTGTGCACTGGTGCACAGTCATGTTGGAAGAGGAAGGGGCCAGCTCCAAACTGTTCCCACAAAGTTGGGAGCATGGAATTGTCCAAAATGTCTTGGTATGCTGAAGCATTCAGAGTTCCTATCGCTGGAACTAAGGGGCCAAGCCCAGCTCCTGAAAAACAACCCCACACCATAATCCCCCCTCCACCAAACTTTACACTTGGCACAATGCAGTCAGACAAGTACCGTTCTCCTGGCAACCGCCAAACCCAGACTCGTCCATCAGATTGCCAGATGGAGAAGCGCGATTCGTCACTCCAGAGAACGCGTCTCCACTGCTCTAGAGTCCAGTGGCGGCGTGCTTTACACCACTGTATCCGATGCTTTGCATTGCACTTGGTGATGTATGGCTTGGATGCAGCTGCTCGGCCATGGAAACCCATTCCATGAAGCTCTCTGCGCACTGTTCTTGAGCTAATCTGAAGGCCACAAGAAGTTTGGAGGTCTGTAGCGAATGACTCTGCAGAAAGTTGGCGACCTTTTCGCACTATGCGCCTCAGCATCTGCTGACCCCGCTCCGTCAGTTTACATGGCCTACCACTTCGTGGCTGAGTTGCTGTCGTTCCCAAACACTTCCACGTTCTTATAATACAGCTGACGGTTGACTTTGGAATATTTAGGAGCGAGGAAATTTCACGACTGGATTTGTTGCACAGGTGGCATCCTATCACAGTTCCACGCTGGAATTCACTGAGCTCCTGAGAGCGACCCATTCTTTCACAAATGTTTGTAAAAACAGTCTGCATGCCTAGGTGCTTGATTTTATACACCTGTGGCCATGGAAGTGATTGGATCACCTGATTCTGATTATTTGGATGGGTGAGCAAATACTTTTGGCAATATAGTGTATATATATATATATATATATATATATATATATATATATATATATATATATATATATATATATATATATACACATATATATATATATATATATATACACATATATATATAATTTGTGGGGGAATCTCTGCTGCCATCTGGTGGACAACTCTGAACATAACATGACAACCACGATTTGACCAAGCATGACCATTTAGAGTAAAATAAAAATATATAAAGGCTAAGAATATACATTATAGAAATATAACAGACATATGATAACATAAATTGATGTTTTTAGCTGGTATTTACACACGGTGGACGCTTTATTAAGCACAGCTTTTGAATAAATATAATCACTGCCCAATGAATGTGGGTCAACTGAGCAATTATTTTCTTTACCCATGACACGAAAACTGAAGGACATTATAGTACAGGTTTTTAAAATGTGGATAGAGGAAACTTTAAGATGAAATAAGGACAATATACTTTAAAAAAAAGCTGAGAGAGAGAGAGAAACAGGGAGATAGAGACAGTGAAAGGGAGAAAAAAGAGAGAGAGTTTAAACTGAAATATTTAGTGAATCTGGTGTGATTTTCTGAGCTTAGAGGTCGTTTCCTCTCATAAATTACTAGATACTGATAAGTCAAGGAGGTTTGTAAAGCGCCGCTGCATTACTCTCTTCTTACTCCATTTAGAAATGACACGAGGGAGTCGAACAGCATCGGGGGTAACAGCCATAAAAAAAAAGGTGGATCTAAAATACATGTAGGACTTAGCTAAAGATCATATGCTAATTATAATTCATCAGAATCCTGCAGCACTTGCTGCTCTGATGCTCAGAATCGTACACACACTCCCCTGAATTAGAGACTGAGAGTCAGAGCTTGCAGTCTGCCAAAACAGCCCTGACCCATGAAGGTGTGCTGTGGTATCTGGCACCAAGATCTTAGCAACAGATCCTTTAAGGATCCCACAGAGGCCCCACCTCGCAACAAACAGGACTTAAATGATATTTTAATAGATACTGACCACTGCAGACCGGGAACACCCCACAAGAGCTGCAGTTTTGGACATGCTCTGATCCAGTGGTCTAGCCATCTCAATTTGGCCCTTTGTCAAACTCGCTCAAATCCTTACAGCTGCCCATTTTTCCTGCTTCTAACACATCAACTTTGAGGACAAAATGTTCACTTGCTGCCTAATATATCCCACATACTGCGCTAATAGTTCTTATCTTTTTAGCAGTATACAAAATTGTAGATAATCTTTTTTTTTTTTTGGCCTATTCCAGGGCGTTGTACAAAACATCTTGCACAGATCATCCATTATAAGCCATTTTCTCTTATTGTGCAAGAACGAGAACTTTGTTCCATTTTCCTGCTGTATTTTTTCCTCCATTCACATATCCATTAGCGGGAGTTGCACAAATTTCGTAAGTATTTTCTGAAGCCGACAGAGATCCATCTCTACAAGCTGTTCATATATCACACCTCTTATCGAGTGAATATTTCCACTGTTATTTTGGAGATGGTCAAACTGGCATGTGTCCACTGTATCCACAACTCTCCCTGACCTATGCTTTCAAATAGCTGTGTCTTGTTTCGATGTTCTCTGTACACACATGAACAGAGGAAATAAGAACAGTCACACCCATGCACACGTAGACACTGTGAAGTCTTTTTCACAAATGGACATGGAATCACAGAACCACGCTATCGCTTAAGCATCTCAGTTCCTTCGCTAAAAAATGCTTTAGGGTGCAAATTCAGCATCCAGCATCGTAAAATAAAGATTTCCCAAAACCTTCCTCTTACATGTACACAGGCACCTCGAGTAGTTTACATCGTTTAGGTCATTGTGTCCGTGCAGGTCATCAGGCCAAGGCTTCTTCTGGGATGGAGCTGCAGCTGTGCAGGGACTCACTGCTTTTCCCAAGCCCCCCTCCATCCCGCTGGGGGACACCCTGCAACTCCCCTGAGCTCAGTCGGTTTGGCAGCGAGTGTCTGGGGGAGGCAGGGCAGAAGATAACAGGCTGCTTGAAGATCCCCATATTACCTCACCAGATAAGGCAAAGGGAGGAAGACGGAGCTCGGTGAGGAGGACACCGGACCTCTGGGTGGAGAAGACGAGCGAGCTCCAGTCACACAGCTCATCCCTGAGACCCGGGCACTGCCACAGTGAGAGTGACGGGTTTTAGTGTGCTCTCTGGTCATTCTCATGGCAGACACAACGCTGGAGGAGGCTATGGATGGGCAGCAGGGGGAGACGGGAGGGAGACATCAGACTCTGAGATGGACACAGCCATGCATGAGACAGGCCGTGCGCCGAGAGCCAAAGAAGTGGGTGAGTCAGAGTCAGACCAGCAAGCAGCCAATGTTCGGTTAGCATTAGATGGAACAAGAGAAATGCTGAAACATTTGCTTGTTGGTTTGATGACGACGCCAAATGGTCATCAAGTCTCGATCTGCGCGCTTTCTTTTTATAACACTTGTTTATTATCGTCCTTCTCTTTGCTAATCCAGCCAAAATCTGGGCCTGGAGTACAAGTCAGAGCATCAAAGACGCAAAATTCCCCTGAAAACGCGGCGAGGGAGAGGAGCCGAGTGCGAAACATACGCCAAGCATTCCAGAGCCTACAAGCCGCCTTGCCGTCGGTTCCTCCGGACACAAAGCTCTCCAAGCTGGACGTTCTGGTTCTGGCTACCAATTACATCGCACACCTCACTGAGACGCTGGACCAGGGGGCAGCGGGGTCTGATCACACGGCGCTGCAGAGAGCTGAAGGCTACCTGCACCCTGTGAAGGTGAGTTTCACTCAGTGATGATATTTACTGTTATATAGACATACTGCAGATTCTTAGAAATATGCCAGAGATTGTAACTTGTACTTTTATTTAATGTTTTGTTTAGTCTGTAAAACTTTTACATTTTGTAATTGTGATTCTGTAGGACAGTTTTACATTTTGGAATATTTATTAGTCTTTTATTATGAACTTATTTTTAATACATTACATATTTATCTATTTATTACTTCATATTTTTTTCCAAGTAATTTTTTTAATTGTACATTTTCTCTCAAAATAAAAATTGCATCTCTTCTTTGACCCACATAAATATAAAGCATATCATTTGTAATGTCCACTTCATTAGGCACACTTACAGTTTATTGCAAAAGTTATTTTATGATAAAAAAAATAAAAAATTAAAATAAAATAAAAGTAAAAAATATTCATTTTAATAAACAATAATGTAATTAATAATAATAATAATAATAAGAAGAAGAAGAAGAAGAAGAAGAAGAAGAAGAAACGATAATTTAATATATTAATTTTTAATATAATTTATAGAGGTGATATAATGTGCCACTAAGGATTTCCCCTTTCCCTTTATTTTTTTTATTTAATTTTTGCTAAATTTAACTGCTTGAGAGTTGAAGAGTCTGAAAGGTTAAGTCATAAGTTAGACTTAAATTTGTCTGGTTTAAATCCTATGACACTTTAATGAGGTTCCATGCAGCTCACAGCTTCCTGCTCTCATACATGTACAATATATTTCTAAAAATACACCGATACATGTTCCTGAGATCCAAACTCTGGACTTAACATGATGGTGACCAGGATAAAGCAGCTAATAAGGATGAACGGATAAACCTGTTATAACAGAAGAACAGAATGGAAGCTACCTATGATATGATATGATATGCTGCTTAGAGAGCATTTAAAGTCATGTTATTTTTCTTTTTCTTCTTCTTCTTCGTCTTTCAGAAGTGGCCTATGCGCTCTCTACTGTACTGTGGGAACATTGGCGAGCGCTTAACAGGAGCAAACCCCAGTCAGGAGGAGTGTCAAACACCCAGCAGCACAGCCGAGGTCCAAGCGGAATGAGCTCATGTAGATGTCTCTAGTCTCTCCTAAAGCAACAAATCTAACACGTAACATCTAACAGCAGGGGGGATCAGATTTCAAGTAGTACAGGACACGAGTCTTTATTAAATTATACTAATGGAGTTGAATTAAACATGGCTGCTGTGTCCCTTATTACTTGAATCCACCCAAACAACCTATATTGCATCTATATTCATATTTAAGCACATATCCAGAAACCGCACAAAATCATTAGGACTTCTACACATTAAATACACTATACTGCCAAAAGTTTTGGGACGTCTGCCTTTACATGCATGTGAATGTAATATGGAGTTGTCCCGCCCTTTGCAGCTGTAACAGCTTCAACTCTTCTGGAAAGGCTTTCCACAAGTGTGTTTATGGGAATTTTTCCTCTAGAAGTGCATTTGTGAGGTCAGGCACTGATGTTGGATGAGAAGGCCTGACTTACAGTCTCCACTCTAATTCATCCCAAGGTGTTCTATGGGGTTGAGGTCAGGACTCTGTGCAGTTCCTCCACACCAAACTCACTCATCCATGTCTTTATGGACCTTGCTTTGGTCACTAGTGTGCAGTCATGTTGGAACAGGAAGGGGTCATCCCCAAACTGTTCCCACAATTGAAACTGTCCAAAAATGTCTTGGTATAAAGCGGAAGCATTAAGAGTTCCTTTCACTGGAACTAAGGGGCCGAGACCAACCAAATTCAATGATTTGAAGGGGTGTCCCAAAACTTTTGGCAATATAGTCTATATATATCTCTGTTTCATGTCTGTTTTCATTTTTTTCCCTCTAAACCTGATGTGATATTTATTAACTTCCTATAAAAAAAGTGCTCTGTTATCCCGTTGCGAAGTGTCTCAGTAAATAAGACGTAATTTAACCTTAACGATGTTCGACTTGTTCTGAATTCTTTTGAAACTAGCCTCATTTCAGCCGTCTGCAGCCTCCCACCGCCTCCCTGGCATGTTTTCTCGGCTTTAATTTGCGTGTCTAGTACTAAACGGGAGGGAACGAAAGTCTTGATTAGTAGATGGGGAGGGTTGTTATGGGGAACACTTGGCAACCGAATGAGAGGAGGACCTATGATTTGATGTGCTCTTAATCAAGTTCCCTGCAGCAGGATCTCGCATTAACTCCGATACGACTCACTTTGCAAATCCCAACTAATAATTCACAAATCGCTGGAGGTTTTATCATCTAGATACAAAATAAAAATGTTTTTACAGTGGATCCTGTGCAAATTCCTGGTTTTACAGGTCATACCAAAACGAACAGATCACCAAAATACATCCATGTTTGTGTGAATCAGTCAGTATCTTGTGATATTCCCATCCGAATAATCAGGTCTTTCTTACACAACATGGGCATGGCTCCATCAGAAATGGTACAGCGGTCAAGGCTAGCTCTATAAATCTGCTGAAGTGAAAGATAAAAGCCTTCACTCTCATGTTTAGAGCAGGAATTGTTTCACTAAGGCAGAGGTTACGGACCAAGTTTGTGCTTCGCCGCTCTGGACATTCTTCCTCACCGTTCTCACCAATTAAGGTCAGAGTTAAAGTCATCGTCCGAGAACACCGTGCTTCCTCACGTAAATCAAACATATGCATGGAGATAAATTAAAAGCCGGACTGAACGTCCTTCCAGACAACCTACCCGATGTCCATAAAGCCAGAGTTGTGTGTTTAGTACAGACACCAAAACCGTTTTAATCTCTTATTTCTTAAGTCAAAAGGAACCCTGGTTTTTCACTCCTTTTGGTAGTCAGCTAATGATTAAAATAGCTCCTCTATCATTAGGACCTAGGACAAACTAATAGCTTGCTGAATTTATGCAGTGTTTTGGCTACACTCCCTGGACCGGAGCAGTCTGTGAAGAACAAAAGTCGGAGGAGGAAACGTGAGGGAAAATGTATCACACGTTCCCAAAACCCACAGAAAGTAGACCTACATCAAAGACCATGGTTTTTTATCAAATGCGATCCATTAAAAGCTTTGTCCAGAACCATGAATGGAGAGTTTCAGAAAAGCAGCGGGATATTTTTATCCATTTGTACATTAGGAACATTTAAACAATAAATCACTACGGTTGAATTTTTTTTTACTGAAAATTGTACTCATTTTCATACATCTAATTCTAATCTGCTTTAATCATTAAATTCAAAAGATCGTTTTTAATTCTTAAATTTACTCAGTTACGCTAAATCAAGTCTCATCAGGCATTAGTGGCTCAGTGGTAGGTTTCTCGCCTACCATGCGAAAGGCCCAAGTTTGATTTCTAGCAAGTGGCCAAACCCCAACCACTGGATGCAGTGCTGGGCCCAAGCCCGGATAAAATGAGAGGGTCGAGTCAGGAAGGGCATCTGGCATAAAACCAGTGCCAAGTTGTTGCGCAGACCAGTTGGTCCACTGTGGTGACATGTAGGGAGCAGCCGAAAGATCAAATCTAATCCAGAGTTATTTTTTTACTTATTTTGATTTACATATATTAAATCTCAGCTTAAGCAATATAATTTTGTTATGGCAAAAGTTAACCATATAATGAGAAGTAGCTTAAAATAGTATATTATATATACACATAATAATGACCACATTGAATGTCCACGTTTCTAGCAAATTCAAGAAAGGTAGAAAGATTTAATAAAGTTTTAAGTATTTAGCAGTAATCGGTCATTGGAGAAGACTTCAGAAACCAGTGTCCATTCAGAGGAGGGACTCGAGAGTTCCGACACTACGCGTTGTTAATCATTGTCCCCTCTGACACTTTCCGGTCAGCCTTCGGTGGATTTTAGGAGCAAGTCATTGAGAGAGGCATAAGCATGAGATAACAAAATACATATTTAATGAGTGAGGTGAAAACGTGTCAACGTCAAACCTCACAGTGGACATGTTTCACTCAACCGCCCAGTTTTATGACATAATACATGTTTAAGCAAGATTTCATAATATTTCAAACTAAAATTCACAATTTTTTAATAAAAAAAAAAAATCACACCACCCCCATCCCCTACGACATCATGGATGAGGGTACTTTTTTCTTTTTTTAAATTGAGCTACAAACAGAAGTGATTTCTGAAAGTTAAAGAAATAAAATGATAATTTTGTTAAAAAAACAAACAAACAAAAAAAAAACAACAAAAACAACAGAAAACAAAAAACACAGTCCTTTAAGATACCAGCGCACAACTGGTCAGATAGGTCGGGTGACTGACATGACAGACCTGCAAGTCCAAAGATGCTTAAAATTCAATTTACAATCAAGTTAAAGAGGGGAAACTTATTGTTCTTCCGATTCTTTAACTTTTTTCTTCTTTTTCTTCTTCATCTCTGTAGTCTGGTAGAAATAAATACACAAAAATCATGATTACAAATAAGCTAACAACAAAAACAATCACGTATTGTTTTTCTCACTCATACACACAAAAGACGCAAACATATCTGGTACCTCTTCTGTGGGAGTGATTACTGCCTCCTCTACAACTTTCTTTTCTTTCTTTTTCTTCTTTTTTTCTGTAGTCTGTGAATATATAGGGGGGAAAAGAGGAAGAATTTTTTTTTTTAATAAACTTGATTTCCTGTTGACAGGGATACTTATCCAAGTGCCATAAATAAGACAGGAAATACAGAGGTGATCAAACAATCCCCACCTCTTCTGCCGGACCGGCCACAGCCTCCTCCTCCTCCATCCCGACTTCTTCCTCCTGCTGCTTCTTCTCCTTCTTTTTCTTTTTCTTCTTGGGCGTCTCCGTTTCTTCGGCTTCTGCAAATCAACCAGTTTCTCATTTTAACTTGTACCATTTCAGACCTGGTTTAGGTCTGATTATTTTGAACACACTTGAGATCAGAGACATGGTTGTGTTTGTTTGAGGTCATCTCCACTAGAAACTCAAGGTTTTATTAAACATGGTGTGCAGTTCTGTTTTTAATCCCACCTTCTGTTGGCATTTCCTTCTTCGTTTTCTTGGCTTTCACCTCCACGGGTTTGTCTTCTTCCTCTGCCTCCTCCACCTCCTCTATCTTTCTCTTCCTGGAGGCGGTTGGAAGCGTCGAGTCGCCAGATGGGTCGTACACTTTAACGTCGCTGTTAAAGGAAACGCGTAGAAATAAATGTGACGTTACAAATCATCATACAAATTTTCGGTTTAAAAGGAATAAGGTCACTTCTGGGGATAAAGTTTTACCCATGCCACTTCACTAAGAAAACTAAAATATCTATATCCTGTCTGTGCTGCGATCAGTGAAGGTTCATTCACACCTTCTGACCAATCAGAATCGAGAATAAGCTCATATAGCACATTCCCTTACGTCCTCATTAAGTAATTAGCTGAACTCACCTCTTATGCTGATATTTGTCTGCTCTGGCCAGCGCTTTTCCTGATCCACTGATGCGTCTAATCTGGAAAAGAAAAGAAAAGCCAAGAGCTTTAAAACAGCTAGACAGATGCACTACAGATCTCTGAAGGCTGATCTAATATTAAGCTCAGATGAGGTAGTGACAAAAAAGCCACATGGAGATTTCAGGAATGTGACATGACGTCGTTATCATCACCGCTTATACATCGCACTGCGGATACTAAAAGATTTCACACACCCCTTTCTCCTCAAGTTGGCGTAGTCGAGCCTCCAGCTTGGCTCGGTTCTCCACGCCCATCTCTGCGTTAGTGTCTTCGCCCAGCGCGTCGTAGCGGATGGCCAGGGCTGTCTTAGCCGCCAGCATTCTGGAGATCTTGCCCTTGTTTTTGGCCGTGGTCTGGCCCACCAGGGAAGCGTGGTAGATAAGACCGTATTTGGGTGTGTCCCTTCTTGTCTTTAGTGCTCTGAATAGAGCTTTCTCTGCCCCCAGGATCTGGACCGTAGACGCAGGGTGCTTTGCCAAGTTCAGCAAGGAGCCTGGTGAGAGGAGCAAGAGGAAATAAGATGCTGAATTCAAGATCAAATTTTCTTCAAAATAGCCAAAAAACATGACTGTTGAAAAGCTGCAAAAGGATTCCAATACCTCAACGTGTTAAGATTACAGATTTTCCTTACATACGTCCTTTTTAATGTGGAAGAGCTCTGAATTGTGCAGTTGGGTTTAAGTAAGGACCAATGCTGAACTCAAATGCCAGATTAGGATGTGAATAAAGCTTGACAAAATGCTGAAAATACACGGATTTTTCAAACAAAAAACCAAACACACGACTCACCGGCGTGAGAGATGAGCCGAGCACCCACCAGTTCTCCCACCATGACTGTCAGATTGGGCGCGATGGCCATCATGCGGTTTTTCAGGTAGTCATACAGCTGAGTGCGATACTCAGAGATTTCAATAACCTATTTATAAACAAAAGAAAAAAGAAAGAAAATAATATATATTCTCTTACATACGCATATCCATTAATGCAAAAGGAACCACGACAAATCAGAGACATGAACATGACACACACCTGGTCACACAGATGCATGATATTACAGATGTCCTCCTCAGACACTTCTGTTCCCATGGAGATCTCTGCAGCCAGTTTGACCTCGCCCTCCACCTCCTCTGGCAACATGTCGGAAAGATCAGTGGTTGCTACGTTCGTGCGGTCACCTACACACACAGAAATACGGGTCAAGACAAAAAGTTGTGTACTTTCTTTTTTGGGGGTGGGGTGGGGGTTTGTTTGTGATAGAACTGGCAACATTATGTACACCTAACTGTGTGGCAGGGCATGCTGACAAGGGAAAATAATCAACTATGGTGCAGTGTGATGAAGTGTACTTATTGTTACAACCCTGACATTGATTACTTTACCACAAGTGCACAAAAACAGCTTAAATCATGCAACAAATCCCAAATTCCAGGTGGTGCACTAGATCCAGCTCATTAATAAAACCCTGAAATACCTTCGGCTGAAAATTCAGCTCTATGATAAGGGATTTCATATCTGTCTAACGTGTATTGGTAGCATGCTCACGCACCGATCTTGCGGACGGTCTTGCAGTACGCCAGGTTGTCCGTGACGATCTTGCCGAGCTCAGGGAAGTGCCAGCCGTACCACTCACGACAGCGCATGATGTAGTTGTTCAACTCCTTATCCAGGTCATCCAGGAGGGCTGCGAAACACAAAGGGCAGACGTTCCAATGAGGAAAACTGACCGGAACATCACCATGGCTTCAACTCATCATGTTACACTGCACTCAAGCTCAGATGAGGTAGTGACTTAGACACCTTCATCGATCTCAGGGTCTTGACACAAGGTCAGAATCATCAGCGCTTGACTTTCGGGAATCTACAAAGCATGAGACAGTATTGACGAGGGTAAATAAGCAGACACTCACATATGGCTTGGACAATCATGGTGTCCACTTTGTCTGGGCTGAACTTCAGCTTGTAACGGGAGAGGCTGGGAGGAAAAAAGAAAAAACCCACACATTACATTTAAGAAAGCATAATACATCATAATAAGCTTGTGGTTCATCTGATTACTGTCTCAGTGGTAGTGACGAAGGGTGGTTGATTTCTTCAAAGTAGTCAGTCATGCAACTAATCATCGACAGCATTAAAAACATGTCTGTATGTGTGAAAACTATTCATTCCCACCTGTGGGCCAGACCCAGAGACATGGCGCTGATCTCTCTGGGAGGAAGTCCAGTGATCAGACCCTCCATCTGTGCCCTGATGCCCCTCATGAGCTCAGCCACAGCGGGACTGTGTACGCAGCTCAGGTTCAGCTTGTCCTGGAAGGAGGGTGACAGAAAACACAAACAATGACCATCCGACCTAAGCAAGTCCATTTGTTTCCAAAAATAAATAAATTAAAAAAATACATTTTAAAAATTATTAATAATAATAAAATAAATTAATTCATTAAATAAATAAAATAAATACAAAAACACCACTCCTGACAAAAAACTAATAAAAATATATGATGAATATTCTTCCAAATATTCCCATTGCTAATTTATATGACCAGAAGACCATACAAAATGTCAGGGCATAAGCTGGAAAAAAAAATTTCTAAAATAAACGTTCTGCTTTCTTACCGATTACATCTAGATACATGTTCAAACATTATCTTCATGTCACTTTTAAACTTAATTATATACAACGTTTCCTTTAATATTTATATACACAAATTATATGTTTAAGAGTTTGTTTGTTGAATCAAGTGTTCTGGCTAATGATTTTTCCTCAAGTACATCGTCCACCCAAAAACACTATTCATGAGAAATTATTAAATGAGACAAACGCCAGATTGTAAGAGGCACACAAACGGCACTGTTCTCACACGCTGAATATTTTGAAGACAAGACCATGTTCAAAACGTGGGTTTTCCAGGAAGTGCGCTTACTTTAATGACCCCTCCGAGCTTAGCGTCCGTTATTGCCAGCTGCTCATGAGCCTCTTTGGCCACCACTTTCTTCAGCACCTTCTTCAACGCCTTTCCGAGCTTCCCTTCCACTAAAGCGGTGGCAGCTAGAGAGAGTGGAAGAAACAGAAACTCGTCAACTGTTTCGCAAACAAAAAGCCATTTAAAAAAAAAAAAGCAATCACTAAACAATATTAATAAAGAGTGTCGTCTCAGTGGTAGTGACGAAATGACTGTGTATTGACCTCATACTGAAGTCAGATTAACAGATACATCACTGACAACACACACACACACACAACATATAATTCATACAATAAATACGTTTGTACCTGCCAGAGCTTCGGTTGTGTCCTGAAACTTTTCAAAGTGCTTCAGCTTCACTCTGTAAAAGGAGAAAACTTCACATGAGCAAAGGTTTACTTTTACATATACCTGGCAACCCGGGTTGAATTCAACTAGAAGAACTACTTTTTGGGGGATTTTCTTCACTTTCTTTAATCTGGTTCAAGTTAAGTTGCCTTTATCTGTCATATATACATTACTGCATAGTGATATTCTTTCTTCACATATCCCATCCTTGGGTCAGAGTGCAGGGTCAGCCATGATGCAGTGCCTCTGGAGTAGGGTGGGTTAAGAGCCTTGCTCAAGGGCCCAAACAGTGGCAGATTGGGGGTGCTGGGGCTTGAACCCCGATCTTCCGGTTAATGACCCAAAGCCTTAACCACTTGAGCCACCACTGCCCACAGGTTTTCACATATCCCAACTTATTAGGAAGCCAGGGTCAGAGCGCAGGGTCAGCCATAATACGGCACCCCTGGAGCAGGGCCTCACACAGGAATCCAACAGTGTTAGCTTGGCAGTACCAGGGCTCGATAGCCAGAACATATCCACGTGGGTAAACATCTGATTATCTGCCTAAAATCTGTATCTATCAGAATTCAATTAATTTTCAAATAACCTATTTAAGCTTTAAAGGTAAAGTGATTTCATGATCACTGAATACATCATCTGATGACCTCCTAAAATCAGACAGATTGTATTATTGAATGAACAGCCTGTGATCACCCCCAAGGATCTGCTCATCACTTTGCATTACAACTTCACACTGAAACACTTTCATGCTTAAACCTCTCTCTCACATTTTATTGGCTTTCTCCGGCGTTTCAAACTCCTTCCACAGGCTGTCCACCTGCTGCAGCTTCTGCTCGTCCAGCACCTAGGTAAAGGAGGACAAAAAAGACTTTCACATCACCACGTCTTCTGGAGATCAGAGCAGATTATGAAATTTATCATAAAGCCTCTTATGAGGCTTTTCTCTCACGTGGCACGTGGGCATTTTCCCTTCATGCGCACGCGCACCACTTAAAGAACTTGCTTTTTTAACTTGAATGAATAAAAAACACTCAGAAAAAGAGCTCGTGCATGAATGTGCATGTATTTTATACCACCAGGTTACAGAAGAAGAAAAATCCACGTTAGCCAAGTTCGCTAGCTTAAATCCAGCACATAAGGCCTGCATTAAAGCTCAGCTGAGATAGGAAAGAATACAACGCTCACCTTACTAATAAAATAGATCAATCTGACATTAATACGATTATGATATTAAGCCATATTTATTCCACACGCATCAGCAGAAACTGTTATTTAACTTCCAAACGTATCACCGCTAACTCACGTGCTAGTTAGCTAGACAACTTGGCGATCAAAATTCCCACGAAATACATATCACTAACGTAAATAACACATACATACCTTAAATATGGCATAGCCGGCAGCTGTTTCGAACAAAACTAGCATTTTTAACGATGTATATTTTGCCTAAATAAACTAATTTAGCTCCCCGGTTGAGAGCGTGCTCCTCTAGCAGAGCACATGAACTTCTTACCACGCGGTACTACTGGAAGCAGGGCGTGCTAACGCGCATGCGCGACAGGCGCCGTGTAGAAGATATGTGCGCATGTACAAGAAATCTGCCGCGATCTAGTTGTGTTGCCAGGTGTTTTGTTTTTACTGCGTGACAAAAATAAAGTTTTTTTCCGCTTTCTTTTCTGTTTGTTTCATTTATTTGGACATTATACATTATATGGACATTATACATTAATCATCTGCGGAAGCATTATTGATATAAATGTGTCAGATTTAACAAAATGGAATATTTCCATCTGTACAGGTGGTTACTTAAAGATAAAAAGATAAACAAAATTAAAAAAAAATTGTTTGTGTCCAGTCAACCCCTAACCCAAGTCAAGTCAAGAAGCTTTTTTTTGTAATTTTAACCATATATAGCTGACACAGTACATAGTGAAATGAGACAAACGTTTCTCTGGGACCCTGGTGCTACACAAAACAACACAACAACATATACCTACAAAACAAAAACAACAACACAGAGCTAAGGACAGAAGCTAAGGACAGAAAGATACACAAAGTGCAACCAGGTGGAAACAGACAATACAACACAAAACAGTACAGGACACATAGCGCCTAAAACAGTGCAAACTAAAAGAAATGTAAACCAGTGGATTCTTTTCAACATATTTGCTTGTAAACATAGACATATAGCAGCAGTTGGTGACAGTTTGTAATGTGCAATAAATAGCATCAGCAGCAAATGAATAAGTGTGCAAATACAAGCATGTAAACATTTATAATGGGTGGGGTTATTGATGTATGTGTTGAGTCTCACACAGTTGACAAAGGCCAGTTCACACAGGTGAGTGTGTGTGTGTGTGTGTGTGTGTGTGTGTGTGTGATGGCTTGAGGAAAGAAACTGTTACACAGTCTGGTTGTGAGCTCCCCGAATGCTTTGGTACCGCTTTCCAGATGGCAGGAGGGTTAAGAGTGTGTGAGGGGTGTGTGTGGGGTCATCCTCAATGCTGTTGGCTTTGCGGATGCAGAGTCTGGTGTAAATGTCTGTGATAGAGGGGAGAGAGATTCCAATGATCTTCTCAGCTGTCCTCACTATCCACTGCAGGGTCTTGCGATCAGAGATGGTGCAGTTCCCGAACCAGTTTGTTCGTTCATTCATTCATACATGTTGTATAAGGTGCCTCAAGTCCCCTAGGACTTCCCTGCAACATTGTATAGTATAAGAGATATAGATAGATAGATAGATAGATAGATAGATAGATAGATAGATAGATAGATAGATAGATAGATAGATAGATAGATAGATAGATAGATAGATGATATGTAATATGATATGTAATAACTGATAAAAATGTTCCAATTTAAACCATATATCAAGCTCACCTCAAAAATTGCCATATATATATATATATATATATATATATATATATATACACACACACACACACACTACATACCCCAAAACTTTCATTTATCGTTTCTTAACTAATTTATGTAAGAAGCTATTATTTATTTGTGATAATATCTACAACAATACGTTTTCTTGGTGAACTGTTTGTGTAAATTACCAGACATTCGAGAAAAATTGAAGATATCACTGTAATATTGATGATTGGTGTAAATGAATGAAGCCACAAGTCTAGATTCGTGTATCGAGATGGATTTGTGATACACATTTGGCAACCCAAATCTTCACGTTGTCCTTCATAATATGTGTGTGTGTGAGTGAATTCCTTCTGCTCACTTAGGGCAGGTTTTCACCGTCATGTTTGTTTTGGGATTTTCCCCTCCTCCCTTGACTAACACGTTGTTAAACCAGATAAATAACAAGAGCATTTAAAAGTAAAGTGTAATCACACAGCCTTATTTCAATATTCAACTTCAATCCAATTTCAGATGTTTTTGGAAATGATCCTAAGCGCAAATAAAAGCGTCACGGGATGAAAATGCACTTCTAACACCTGAAACGCTGACCCTACGGCGGAAAAAATCAGATTTTCTTCTTGTTTAAATCCGGCGGAAAACACCGTGTGTGTCCCCCAGGAGCGCTATGAGCTGATCTGATCTCTCCTCCTCTCTTACTCCAGCGAGCGTGTGTGTGTGTGTGTGTGAGTGAGTGCGAGTGTGTGTGAGTGTCTTACTCCTACATTACACTCACTTCATTTATCAGTAAAACTACACCCTGAGAAGAGACACACGTTGTGGAATACCATGTCAGACACGGTGAGTCCAAACGTATTTTAATAGATTTCCCAAGTGAACAACATTCTCTGTGTTGTTGGTGTATAAAAATGAGACCTGAAGCTAACTAGAAAGCTAACAGAACGTTTGTTTAGCCTAGCTCTCGTGCTGCTAGCTGACTGTTTTGACCACAGATAGAGCCGTCGAGGTGGTGTCGTTTTCTGTTTTTTTCCCCACTAGTATATTCTAATATCTGTTGAACGCCTGAGTTTTATTGTGAATGAAAACGGTGTTTGTATTTGGTTTCGCTAACGAGTTAGCTTGTTAAGCTAGCGCAATACTGTTAGTTTTTAGTTTACACCGATATTCCGCAAAAGTTCCGCCTCCTGTTCCATGATTGGATCGTTTTCAACCTTCTGCCTTGGGATTGGCTACGAATATTCAGATTCGTGCGCTAGGATTGGCTGACAGGAGTTCATACTACTCGCCCTATATATATATAAATAACAGGGTAAACGCCTCGTTTAGTAGTTCGGGCGAACGGCACCGCCATCTTAGAAAGGTCAAATTTCTCTAACTGAAGATTTTTTTTGTTTTGTTTAGAGTGATTTCTCTAAAAGCAGGCAACATGCAGCCTATATAAATACAGCGAAATACAAAATGAATTAGACTAAATATTGTACATTGTTACAAGTGTAATTCATAAATATGATAGATAGATAGATAGATAGATAGATAGATAGATAGATAGATACTTTATTCATCCCAAAGGGAAATTCAGTTTCCAGCAGTATCCACAAACACAGGTAATAGATAAAATGGGAAGGAATTTAACAAAAATACTAAAATACCCAAATTAGGGTACAAAAATATAACAAAAAATATATCAAATAACAAAATATAAAATATTACAAATATATTATAATAATATTATAATATAGTAATATATTTATAATACTTATATATTACAGATTTAAATTACATCGGATATCCATATGTTATATCATATGTAATATACTGTATCATATACTTCAAAAGTTAAGTTTTTGGAAAATCTTCCTACTTGAGGTCACGCGTCATCTCTTCATAGACTTGCATTGTCCTACAAGTCCAGTCTCGCCCTTTTCAATATGGCGGCCGGGTTGACGTATTGCACCTGCTAGCGCCATTCGTGTCTGAACTCCTAAACCAATCCTAGCGCAGGGGACAGGTTCCCACTAGCCAATCCTGCCGCAAGGAGGTGGGGCATGTCTCAAAAGCGATGGGAAAAACAACACTAGTTAGCCTTTAGCCTGTTAGTCGTGTTGAATGCCTTGCAAATGTGAACACGATATAAACTTTACACTTATATGCTCATTATTTCCGATGTGTTGTAGTATAGGGATTGTCCAGGGGATTCATCGTAGACGATTAGTTTTATCCAGCCATAAAGCGAACATTTAACATTAATGCTAAGCTAGTTAGCAAGCGCTGTGGTAAAATTGAAGCGAATTAGCCGAGGTGATTAGCAGGTCGCCAGTGTTTACAGTATTTCGAGTGGAAACACTTCCGCTAGCTTGCTTTCCTCAGCTGTGTGACTTTACTAACTTTTTAATACTTCAATAATGACCAGAAAACATGTTCAAGCATATTAAAATAACATTGAAAACAATGTATAAGAACATACTACTGTCAGAAATGACCGAAGTTCAGTCATATTCATGTTATCCTGAGTGGAGTGAGCTGTGTTTATTCTGTTATTTATGACTGTATGTCCAAAAGTATGTGCACCCTTGAACATGACACCTATATGTGGTGTTTTTCCTCTCTCCAAACTGTTTCCATAATTGGGAATTGTCTAAAAATGTCATCATATGCTGTAGCTTTATGATTTCCCCTTCACATGGAAAGCATAGAGCTCCACGTGATGTGGAGGTGAAGGTTGGAGAGAAAGATCTCCAGTGGTCCTACACCGAGCCCTCGAACCCTACTGAACACCTTTGGGAAGAACTGGATTCGAAGCTTCCTCACACAGCATCAGTGTCCGGATCTCACTACTGCTTGCTCTTGAAGCTGAACGAACGCAGATCCTCACAGCCCACGATCCAAAAGCCTTCACAGAAGAGAAACGAAGAGCGGAGCTGCAGAGCGATCTGGAATATGATGTTCACCAGGTGCATAGGGGTGCGCATACTTTTGCCTGTGTAGTGAATGTGGTTTTAATAATTGTGCTTACGATTTACAGGAGACAAAACCAACCAGTGAAGGAGCAGAGAAGAAGGATGGAGAGTACATTAAACTCAAAGTGATTGGCCAGGTAAGACATGACGGGTTACCTTATAGTCTGGATGTGGTTCTAAGATAAGTGTATTTTAGAAAAGGAGGGATTTGAGATGGGTCACTGCTTCCTCATCACTACCACATGTTTTTCATAACCTGTTTGCTTTACATTTTCACACTCGCCCAGTGGTGTCAGCCATCACGCCTGAATAAATGACCATTACGATACGCTGCTGCTAATTTTCTTCCTTTTCTTTTCTCTTTTCCAGGACAACAGTGAAATTCACTTCAAGGTGAAAATGACGACGCATCTAAAGAAGCTGAAGGAGTCGTACAGTCAGAGACAGGTAGCGTGTCCCGAAAGCCCCCGGGATGCGTAGAGCTTTCGTTTTGCGCTTTGAGGCAGCCGGTGATGTTGAGACTCGCTCAAACAGGCAAAACAGCGATATGATCATGTTGCTCTACACAAAGATTCAGGTTAATTACATGTTGTGCTACAACACCCAGGATTTTCTGTTCAGATGAGCAATTTTAAGTGTTTTTAATGGAGCAGATTATTACGAGCCCCTTAATAATAATAATAATAATAATAATAAAACACACACAAGGCTCAAAAACAAAAGGCCTTTAACAGCAGAATTTAATATCTAACATAAATAGTAGAACAAAATATCAGATATCAGCCGAAATCACACATGAAGTATAACAAAAGAAAGCCTGAGAATTTTATTTAATGAAATAAGGATGAACAAAATAATATTTGGACATGAAATCAGCCGCTTTCTGTTATTGCATTTGGTTGAACAGATCAACGTTTTATTTACATTTCTGGCATTTTGACAGACGCCCTTATCCAGAGCCACTTACATTTTATACATCTGAGCAATTGAGGCTCAAGGGCCTAGGATTCAAACTCGCTCACAACCTTCTGATCAGGAGTCCAGTGATTAAAGGCAAAAGACTAGACAGGGTAATGGACAAGAGCAACAGCGCAATGAGTGGATAAGAAAGTGAACATTCCTATGTTATTACACGTGAGGGGTCTGTAGTGTGTCAGCCTGTGGTGTATGTTATCACACTGTAAAGGTCTACAGAGAGTGTCTGCTCTTGAGCCAACTGTATTGTGTATGTGTCCGCCCATGTGTGAGGTACGAATATGCAAAAACGTCTCGCGTTTTGAATATCTCATTACCGCATACTTATAACACAAGCTCAGCATGTACCAGGAAATCCTCCGTGTAACGCTAACCACCCGGTGCTGCATTCTTCTACAGGGTGTCCCCATGAACTCTCTACGGTTTCTCTTCGAAGGACAGAGGATCGCAGATAACCAGACTCCCAAAGAGGTTTGTTTTTCCCCCCTTTACTTTTCCTTCTCCAGATTTTCATGTACATTCCCTCATTTGCCAGTCGCTTCTATCCAAATGAGGTGGGAGACAAGCGAGCTGAGCTGAGCGCTGAGAAGATTTCCAGATGGTTTTAGAAAATCATTTGGATTCTGATGCTGTTCAGATATCTAGGGCTAGATTTCAGGTTTTCTCCAGGCTCTCTGGGATGTACAAGCTCAGTTCCATGCTAGCGATGTTAACCTACTGAAAGAAATGCTAACAGGAAGGTGGTGATGTCTGTAGAATCATGGCTAAAACGTCATAATGGAAATGATTGGTATTTAATAGTAAGCTTGATGTATATTGCATCCAGTGTTTATTTTCTTGAGCCATTTTGAGAACGTTTGTTATTTATGCAGTGATGCAACTCTGTCCTTTGGCTCAGTTTATCAACAACGCACACACACACACACACACACAGTCTTTGATTCACTTTGAGAAAGACTTCACTCGGAGGCACTACCTAAAGCAGCGCACCGAGAGTGTTGCACACTACAGCTTGCGTATATTAAACAGGTTTTATTAAGACGTCTGTGTGTCTCCGTGTGTCCACGCAGTTGGGGATGGAGGATGAGGACGTGATCGAGGTGTATCAGGAACAGACCGGTGGCTACTGGAACGACTAGACCTTTACTTCATCTCCTTATCTTTTTAAATCTTAATTTTGTATGTATGATGTTTATTTCTTTCTGTTTCCTTTTGTGCTTCTCCCAGAGGGAAATGGAAAAAAAAACAAAGAAAAAGAGGAAAACCATCTGGATCAAAGCGATACTTCAGAGCGAGCGAGCGAGTGAGAGCGTTAGAGGTGGAGGAAATGGGAAAGAATAAGCAAAAAGCAAGGCTTTTTCCCCAAAAACCTTCCTTCCTCCCTCTCTCGCCCTCTCTCTCTCTCTCTCTCTCTCTCTGTCTCTCTCAGTCCAGTAAATGTTCAGAGTCGGGATTAGTGTGTGCCACTGAGCACCTGGTCTAATTCCCCTGATGAATTTATCCCCGTCATCGAGGCTTCATTTCCGCAGGATAGACACTACACCGTTCGAGTCAGGTCTATTCCTCTGTGATGTTCCTCTTCTGTGTAATTATTGTCAGCTGATAAAAAGCTGCGTTTTCCTTGTACGTGAGATTTGCACGCATCAAGGGAACTTCACCAGCTTTGTGTTTTGTGACTGTGTGTGATGCATGTGTTTTGTTTTGTTTTGTTTTTTTCGGTCTGTTTCGTCTGTCCTCCACTCAGACATCTGCTCCCCTGATTAGAATAATGCATAATGCAATAAAACCAAGGCCCTGTTTTACGATGTAAAAAGATCTCTGATCAACACTCAGGGGCGACGTTTAACCACGCAGAAATGATTCCACTGATCTCTCTCTCTCTCTCACACATGATGATGATGTCACTGCACGTTTAGCTTTTTCTTTGTCCACTTCTTAGCTTTCATTTTCATGTACGTGAACTGGAGAGGACTTGGTCCAGATGGTTTGTGGACATAGAAATTATTATTTTGCTTTTGTCTTGTTTTTTAAATAAAATGTGTCATAAAATCACATTCTAGTGTGTGTGTGTGATATTTGCTCACAGTCCCTCAGGACATGATCAGATTGATTTTTATTTAAAATTTGTGACTGTGTATTAAGAAACAAAAATATGACTGAAATTATACAATGTGGACGCTAGGTGGCGACAGTGGCGCTGTTTAAGCAAATAAACGCTCTCTGAACGGCTAGGCAGGGTTGCCAGGTCTGTAGTGTTGATGCAAATTGAAACACCTAGCAGAAGAATTTAATTACTTTACTTATCGTTTAATTGAATTATAATAATGACATAACTAATGCGTAGTTTTATTTTTTAATTTTAGTATTAAATTTGCTCAAACATTCAAACATTTTGGGGTTTTTTTTTTAAAGAAATGTTACTTTTTTATTTATTTATTAGTTGAATATCTTTGCATTAATTATATTATATAGATTATTATTATTATTATATTCATTATATTATACATGACAAGCAGGTACAATGCAGGGGTTTATTTTTTTTAATGCAAACTGCTTTCATGTTCTGGTTATGAATTCTGAAAAGATGGTGAGTGAGAAGTAAAAGTGAAAGTCTAGTAGACGAAGCCTGTAGTGCATGAAGGTCATCGTGTTGGTGAACCGATTAAATCTGAATCATCTCATAGTTATTATTCATAACAATATACGTCATACAAGATCATGGAAGACTTTTTGACAGTTTTCATGAAGCTTCGTTATGGGTAAATATTATGGACCTGGCAGACCAGCTGTCCATCTGATCTGAATATAGTAAATTAATGAAACAAATTTATTTCACATACACTTGAGAAATCCCAGGCTGGACAAGTCACAATAGATAGTGCAAAAGTTTGCATCCCCCCCTAATATGATTTCCAAGACAAATGTTTGCTCTGTTTGCTCGAGCAGAACAGAAACTGAAGAATCCTTCTGTGGACTTGATTGAAATTCGATTCAATCAATTAATTCAGCAGGAATGAGTGTAATAAATATTAATGATCATAATGCAGTTCACTGAGGTTGGCTACTAATCCTAAGTTAACGATCTAAAACATGCGCACAGGCTGTTGTGTGTGAAACACATTTTAACTGTGTGTGTTTTACTTTATTTATTTAGTAGATTTAATATCAGAAGGGCCCAGTCATGTCTGAGGAAAAAAAAAGTCTGAGAAGAGGAAAGAACAAAGTGTTATGCAAAGAAAAGGGGAGAAGGAGAAAGGCATGAAAAATGGAGGGAGAGAATTAGAGGAGAAACGTGGGAGTGAGAGGAAGTGAAAACACAAGGCCTGCCTCGGGCTCTCAGGATCTCAGGATCTGGAGTCGTGGATGCGTTTCCTCGGCTGAGATTATGGCCCGCTGTTGGATTTATTCTCCTAACAAGCCGAGTTTTCCTCTCAGCTTTAACATCTTGCGCTGTTTGTTTTGCAAAAAAAACCCCACCGTAGATGGTTTTCAAAAAAAGCTTTGAAACTGTATGTGTGTGTGTGTGTGTGGTGTTAGTTAGATATACGTGTGAGCGAGGCCCTCGGCTGTGAGGCTCAGCTATAGCTGAAACCCAGAGGGAAGATCGAGTTTCTCAGCAGCACACCAGGCCTGAACACTACCAGATGAGGGCCAGCGAGGAACGGGGGAATGGGGGAAGGGTGTGTGTGTGTGTGTGTTGGGGTAAAGGGGGATGGGTGTAGAATACCTATGAGCTCACGTCTGTGTCCAACTACATTTTCTTTGTGTATATGGGAATCGAGTACAGTGAGGCAGGAACGTAGAATCCGAGCGCCTTTAATCGGCTTCATCTCCCGGTGGAGAAACAAAAAATAGGTGAAGAAACGAAAACAAAAAAACATGCAGGAATGCCGCAAGAACTGTTCCTGGTCCGTTTTAGACATGCCTACGTCAAAATAGATTTTTTCCTTGGTAAGCATGCTCTGGAGCTGAGGGTTTCGATCCCTGCCTCTTTCAGGGGCTTCCTCTGGCTTCTCCGGTTTCCTCCAGGACATGCACTGTTAGCTGATTAGCATCTCAAAGTTGTCCACAGTGTACGTGTGTGTGTCCTGTGATGTGTTGGTCTAGGATGTCCCCCACCTTGTACCCCGAGTCCTCTGGGATAGACTCCAGGTTCTCTGTGACACTGTATAGGATATGATGTGTAGAAAATGGAGGAATGGATTCATCACTTAACAAAATGAAGCAACCCAGGCAGTGCTGTTATTGGACTGGATCAGCTTCAGGGTGTTACACTAACTCTGGTCCATGTCACCGCATCCTGTCACTGACCATTTCCCTGATATTTAACAGCATGCTATTCCTTAAGTTTTTTTTTTTTTTGTTCTGAACATTGGAGCATTATGAACCCCATATGCCGCCATCTTTGAGGAAATATTGCATTTCAGGCAAGAATGTTACTCTGGCTCTGTGTACAACGCTCGGGTTCGAACTCTCTTAACATAAAAGCAGACATCAGATATCTGGCACCCATAGCACCAGGCCATCTGCTGGGACAGCGCTCCTACACTGGATAAACATCCCGGAAACAATGTTCGACAAAAGTGAAGGCGTTGTCCGAGCTGGATATCGATCCGATTTAGGCAACTGTATCTCGTGGGACTGAGGGAAAGGAAACAACCTGAGGAGGTGGGGGTTCTGGTTACCTGAGACTTGACCCATGTGTTTTTTTTTCTCAGGAAAGGCTGATGAGAAAGTGGCTCCTGTAAGCACAAAAGCACACTTTCCCAGGCTATTGTAAGTCTTACGCCATGGGGACGTGTCTGAAGGAAGATTGATGTGCATCACAAACAAACACAAGTAAATGGATGAACACCAAAGGTCTAAAGCTGGCTCTCACGCTCAGTTTCCTCAGAGCCATGTCAATCCAGGACTGGAGTTACACTAGTGCTAGAACGCCTGTGGTTCGTTTGGTCAAACTTAACTCAGGCTGATCAGAATTGCTTTGTTTTTGTCTTATTGATATCAGCTCCGCAAATCTCTTACCGCGTCTCAGCGGAAGCCCATTTTCTCAGAAGAAAAACGTTAAAAAGTACGTTAACGGAATTGCGGCTCCTTTTCGCACCGTGTAGGTGTTTATCATCACCTCTGTTTTTCTCCATAAGTGCATTATTTTCAGATGTGAAGTCTGTAATCTTTAATAGGATGCAGAAGATAGGGATAGGTGGAGAAGGATGCAGAAGATAGGGATAGGTGGAGAGAGATGATTCGCTGTGGCGACCCCTGAAGGGAAAAGCCGGAAGAAGAAGAAGTCTGTAATCTTTAATAAACCCTATTATTTCAAAAGATTTTATTATTCAATAGAAAATCGTTTATTTTATCCATTTGGCAATGTACAAACAGAAACACGCCAAACAGGGGTTAAAAGGGAAATGGGAAGTTATAGGAAGTTGCAGATTTCTACGTTAAGATCAACGTAGCGTTACGTTTTCACACAGAAGCGATCGGTAAACAAATGTGAAACAATACAATCGAAGCACTGCAACAGAGAACTGACTTTTCATTTGCTATATGATACACATCGCCAGCGATTTCTATACATCTGTCTATTTTTCATGAATCTGTGTACCTGTGAGATCTGTGGACTAGCAAGCTAGCTTAATGACTAAACCGACATGCTAGCTCTGTTTATATATGATTGTATTAGAAATTATGGACATTTCATTAAATGTAAGATCACGTTATAACAGACGGGTCTGGGCCAGATCTGGCATTAAGCTGGCACTGCAGGCTGAGTGCTGGCATGGCAAGTGGTATGTCAACCAGATGCGGACCAGGTCTGGCAGTGATGGCATGTCAGATATGGCCCAGTGCTGGCCCACCTCCGGCAAACCAGATATGGGCCACCAAAGGGCCGTCATTCTTTTGTGGCATGTGGGCCAAGTATAAGTGCACTGTGTGGGCCAGATCTGGGCCAGACCTATTTTGCTATATACTCTTATTTTTATGAGGTTAAGGAGACAAACTCAGCAGTAACAATAAAATCAGCTAGATTTTCCTTTCTTTCTTTGTACAAATTTTTTTTTAATTTCCCAGTTTCACCATTCCGGATCATGCCAGCTCTCAGCCCCAAGAAATTCGATTTACTTACCAGTTTCACAGATTCTTAAATCACACACGATAATAATCATCAGATCGTGTGTTAACGTATTGACAGTGCTATAATTTTATAGATCTTTTCTCTAACAAGAAGCAGAGCTATTTCCTCTAAAAAGGTTTTAAAAACAACTTTCACATTTTTACTCTACACTGTTATAAGGACGAGGCTCAGAATCAGCATCTTGAGTTTTTTTTCCTCCTCCTTCGTCGTCTCTTTTTAGTTTGGCGTCTAATTCTGTAAACCTTCCAAAGTACACCATGCATTGCTATGATAAGAATTAATTAAAATTCTCACAAAGATAACAGGAGGAATTAAAATCATTATCTCGTGCAGATTTCTGAGCCCTGATGAGCACATGGTGCAGTCGAGCGATTCCACGTGCGGTTCATTACACCATCAGGAATCGTTGGAATGGCCCACGCTCACCACATCACTAGCACTCGGAGCGTGACGATGCATTACGTCTTACAACGTTTCACTGTTGTTAACACACCTGTCTGTACGGCGCTAGAAACAGGCCTAGCAGGTGCCGCGTTTCCTGATTTAGAGGTTAAATGTCTGAACTGGGTTTAGTGGGTGGCGTTTCTCCCTCTCTTCAACGTGTAGCAAGCTGTAAATTGCAGCAGTCGCTTGGAGCAGCGTGACAGCTTGTATGCGACGAGCAGGTCGGGGATTAAATGTTCGAGGCGTCACACCCACGCGATTACATGTCACCTTAGTTTTGCAACAAAATGATTTTCGTGTGTGTGTGCAAAGGAACGAACATGACATGCAATTAAACAATTAACATTGTTAACACATCAGAAAGGTCATGCTAAAAAAAAAATAATAATAATAATCAAATACTTTTAATGATCTTTTCTAATTAGTCGTGTTACCTGACAAAAATTCATTAACACAAAATTAATAAACAAATACTGCACAAGTTATTTAGGAGAAATACGAGAAACTATACTTGTACTAGTAAAAAAAAAGTAGAAGCACGGAGTCAAAAATCTAACCCAGACGAAGTATATTAATCTTTTTAAAACTGATCAAATATTAAACATCCAGACTTGAGTTTTCAGTTAGTTAGTCAAATCTACTGAATGTTCTGCAAGAATTTAGCTGACTGGTTGTTTATTTGTTTAATAATCCCATTAGAAACGATGCTGAGGCAGCCTTAGTCATCAGAACAAAACTAGCTAGCAAATACACCAAACTTAAAGCCATAACTTAAATCAGATGTTGGGGTAAAAAATGGAAAAATGCAAAAACATACCCGAGTGGCATAACCTCTGGAAAGAGAAAATGTTTTACTAATTTAATGACTAGTTTGCAGGTGAAAAGCAAAAAGTATGTTTAAGTTTTACGTATCGATAATACTAAATAAGTAGAACTCTTCTTAAATAAATTGCACTTATATACACTGCACAATTACACAAACTGTGGATTGGGTGATCAGGTAAAAAAAACGAAAACAAATGAAGGTGATTTATACCAGGTCCTTGACCTTGAATGACAATTCGGTGAATCACACGTGACTTTAGGTGAACAGCAGGCCATCACGTGTTACGCAGATGAATGAAAAGACATTGCTGCATGTGATAATGAATCATGAAGTGTCTAAATACCACACACACACACACACACACACACACACACAAAACTGTGTGTGTAACATTGTGATTTTGTAACATTGCTCTTATTTTGTTCTTTGTTCTCCAACATGAACTACATTATAAAAAAGCTACACATCTGTTGGATTTTCATGCTATTGTGAAATTTCCACTACATGTGGTGCATCTCAAACATCCGTTCTGGAAGTTCTCCGCCTTTTACTCAGGATACAGTTACCCCGACACAAACCCAAGCAAAACGTTACCTTAAACCGAGGTGTGTTGAGCTGCTTCACTTCGGCACGCGAGGAAGGTCGAGGGATGGTGCATCTCGCCGAATCTCCGCTCTTCCTGTCTCTTCACGAGCAGCGTGCCAGACTTCACACCAGCTCCTGATTATCTCCTGTTATTGTACTGGCTCTTTTATCTCTGCCTGCTTCTTAAAAGCAACGTTTACTCTTCCTAAACAAGTCCTCTAGTTCTCGGAGGCCGCGTCCGTCCGACACACACCCCGTAACGCCAATCAGTCAAGTCAACAGGGAGACCCGTAAACGGAGCTGTTAAACTTTTACAGCTACAATTGGTTATTATTACCATTATTACCAATTAACTCAAAAGTATAGGAAATACTTCAACATAATTTGCGCAAATGTACACACAAATTGACCAAAGTAATAAATCGTGGCCTGAAGGGAGAAAAACTAGACTTCGGTTCCTAGAACGAGAGCAAGACATGGAAACAAGGTTCTCAAAGTGGGGCCCCGGGGGGAACCTCGGGAGACCGTAAAGCGTGTTTGGTTACGGAGATGGAAATCACAACCCACCTTTATGGAAGTCATTATACTTTTAACAGAGAAAAAATATATTAAAAGACAGGGTGGGGGGGGAAACAATACAAAAATCGAGACCTTCTAAAAATCTACTCACTTTATTAAGTGAAACTGCTGAAAGGAGAATATGGTCTTAAAAATGGAGATTACTTTAAATAAATACATGTAATGTCTTTAAACAGTAATACGACATTTAAACAAAAATGAGATATTTTTTTCCTCCCTCCCTCCCTATTAACTCCTACATGTAATCCCACTGATCACAGCCACATCATCAGAGCCCGTCAGACCGAATTCATCATGAAACCGTAAAACTCGTGAAGTCTTACAGTCGCATGAAGCCAATGCATCTAGTTCTAATGGACATTAAAAGACGTACAAAAAAATCCTGCACTATCTGTCCCAAAAAAAAGAGAGGATGAA
The DNA here is from genome assembly GCF_019097595.1 of Hemibagrus wyckioides. Lineage (NCBI taxonomy): Eukaryota > Metazoa > Chordata > Actinopteri > Siluriformes > Bagridae > Hemibagrus > Hemibagrus wyckioides. Next base: position 30,862,385 of record NC_080720.1, read on the forward strand.
ATAAACATACAGGGTCTGGACAACATTACAAGGCACAAGATTAAAATAGAAAATATTGGCCACTGCGGAGATAATTCTCTCGCCGTTATAAATGTCAAACAATGCAGTTTTTTTTGACAAGGCACAGAACCGTTTTCTTGTCTTTAAAAAAAAAAAAAAAAAAGCGTTTTTGGAAAAACAAAAAGTCCTTCTGAAGTCATGCAAAAGTTGTAGAAATAAAAAAAAGTGTAGACAGTCAGGGCCAAAAGTTCAAGTATTGTGTCACAAGGCGATTTTTTTTGGTGTGGGTGGATTATCTGAGCAAAATCCTCCTGCAGGCATCGTACATCAGAGAAGTCTGATTTTCTTTAATCCACGCTGCAGTTCTGAGACGTGTCTGTCAGGCTGTCTGTCAGTCCTGAACGTTTATCCGAATTCACACGGTCGTCTCGCCCTGTCCGTTTCCCAGGCGCTTGTAGAACCTGCGCCACGACTGCAGCGTCTTCCCGGACCAGATCCAGAATCCGGACGTGATCCCGACGATCATGGTCATGAGGTACTTGATCATGAAGACGGTGAAATCCGGGGACATGGGCGCGAAGTCGGCGGCCGGACACGGTACGGCAAAGCGCTTGCACGTCTGCATGTGCCACGTCTTCTCCCACTGCTCACGGAAGGCCTGCTCGTAGAAGTAGCACGCGATGACGATGGTCGCGGGGACAGTGTAGAGCACGCTGAAGACTCCGATGCGCACCATCAGCTTCTCCAGCTTCTCCGTCTTGGTGCCGTCGTGCTTCATGATGGTGCGGATGCGGAAGAGAGACACGAAGCCGGCCAACAAAAAGGACGTCCCGATGAAGAGGTAGACAAAAAGAGGCGCAAGGACGAAGCCGCGCAGCGCCGCTACGTCGTGGATGCCTACAAAACAGACCCCAGTCAGTAGGTCACCGTCTACTTGGCCAAGCGCCAGCACCGTGATGGTTTTCACAGCGGGTACAGCCCAAGCTGCCAAGTGGAAGTACTGCGAGTTGGCCTCAATGGCTTCATGGCCCCACTTCATGCCAGCAGAGAGAAACCAGGTCAGAGACAGGATCACCCACCAGATGGAGCTGGCCATTCCAAAGAAGTAGAGGATCATAAACAAGATGGTGCATCCCTCTTTTTTGGTTCCCTGTGCCACGGTTCTGTAGCCATTATCCCCGAACTTGCCAATGCAAACCACCTGGTCCTCTAAGAGGAACCCGGTGACGTAGGCCACAGCCACCATGAAGTAGCAGCCGGACAGGAAGATGATAGGACGCTCCGGGTAACGGAATCGCCGCATGTCCACAAGGTAAGTCAGGACCGTAAAAAGAGTGCTTAGGCAGCAAAGAATGGACCAGACCCCGACCCAAAGGCGCCCGAACTTCACCTCTTCCTCTTTGAAGTACATGAGTCCATGTGGCTGTGAGTGTTCACACGGTGCCCCGCAATCTTTGGCTCCCAGAAATTTATAATTGAGGTAGGAAGGCACACTGAGCTGAAGAGGGCACGAGAAAGGGTGACCATAACGATCGTTGGGACGTGGCGTGATATAGGGGTCCAAGTTTGGCGTCGGTTCCGATGTCGGCTTGCCCGTGTCTGACGTGTTCTGCCCGACGCAGATCTCTCCTGCTCCGTGCACCGGGAAGTTCTCGCACCGCAGTCGCTCGGGCCACTGGAAGCCGAACTTGTTCATGAGCGCCTCGCAGCCTTGGCGTGCCCGCTCGCAGAGAGAGCGGCACGGCGGGATGGCCTGCTCCAGCACGGTGCACACAGGCGCGTACATGGAGCACAGGAAGAACTTGAGATCTGGAGAGCACTGCACTTTAACCAGCGGGTAGAACTGGTGCACCTCCAAACCAGCGTCCTCTTGGTTTGTGTGACCCAAGAGGTTTGGCATGATAGTCTGGTTGTACTGGATGTCCGTGCACAGAGGGATGGAGATGGGCTGGCAGAAACCGTGCTCTGGCACCGAGATCCCCTTCTCCCCGTGGTATTGACCACAACTGGATCTGAGGAGAAGAAAAAACGCCACGAACGCGCGGACCGCCGCCTGGCTCCAAACCGCCATCCTGGAAAAGTCAACCACACACTTCGATTAAACACATACGCCGTGAGTTATCCACACAAAAAAATGGACTAACTTCAAGTGTGGCTGAATTTCAAACCGCTCACGAGATCCTACAAGTGTTTACTGTGTAAAAAAATAAATAACTGCTCCTACACCCTATGCACTATACATCCCACAGGGAACCATTTGGGACTCAGCCATTGAATTCTAGTTATAATCCGCGTTCATGTATCTCATTAGCTATCACAGTACACACAATGCTGCGTACACAAACTTTTCTACATAATCGGCATCATTTAGACTTAAAGGAAAGACGAGTTCACTTACTTTAAAACCGTAAATCCGACGAAAAATCAGAGTTCGAGACTCGATAACTAGGAAAAATCCCCGGATGAAGAGGAGCCGACCCCCCCTCTCGGAACGTTATTCACAAACTTAATATCCAGCTCCTTGTTCTGCTCACAAAACTCAGGTATCCGTGCCCTTATTTCGCGACTTCATTGTAGTCGTCGGAAAAACTGTTTTTGCTTTTTTTTTTCCCGACTTTCCTTTTTCAGCTCGCTGGGATTGCAACAACGCCGGAGTCTTAACTTTCTTTCAGAAACTGGTCGGTCGCGTCCGCCGCCTCGCTCGAGTCGATCCACTGACTCCACATTGGCCTCGCGCTGAGAAGGGAGACGGTTTCCAGCCTCCCACCTCCACCCTCATTCACGCTTCAGCACGCAGCGCGTCTCCACGGGGCGCCTTGAAACCATCGGCGCGCTCTGGCCAATCAGAGGCTTTGTTATTCCTAGCGTGCAATTCCTCATTGGATCAGTGCGCGCGTATCGACGTGGGCGTGGTCACTGGAAAGAGCAGGCTTGAAATGCACGCTGAGAAGTTTGCGGACTTGGAAAATTCTGCTTTACATAAGTGATCCTAATAAGTTACTGAGTGAAATGATTAAGAGCTTGTTGTCTTTTGTTTAGCTAGTCTGGTTTTCATTTTTAATACTTCATTCATCTTCAGTTACATTTGTGAATTTCCCATTGGGATGAATAAAGTATCTGTCTGTCTGTCTATCTATCTATCTATCTATCTATCTATCTATCTATCTATCTATCTATCTATCTATCTATCTCTATCTGTCTATCGCTTTATCTTGGTCAGGATTGAAGTAGACCCAGATGCCATCTTGAGAACACCTCCTGTCCATTCTATATCAGGGAGCCACACACACACACACACACACACACACACAGGGTCAATTTAAATTAGCCAAATTACTTGTTGGCCTATTTTTGGGAGATGGGATGAATCCAGAGACCTCAAAGGCAATTCACAAGGAGAACAAGCACAAGAACTCCACACAAACAATAACTCAGTCTTAGTCAGCCCCGGGACCCTGTGTTGCCTAGTCAGTTAACATTATATACACGGAAATGAAACATATATCTCAAGAAGATATGTTTTTAAGGGTGCACAAACATTTGCACTTTACTGTCTAGGCTATTGTTAGAAGAGCCCTGATGGATTTATTGCACCAACATTTCACACAATTGAATTCAATTCACTTACTTTGTATAGGGCTTTTAACAATAGACATTGTCTTGAGGCAGCTTCACAGACGTATAGATACAGAGAAAAAATGATAAATTTTAGAATTAAGTTACTATTTATCCCCAACATTTATCCCTAGTGAGGAAGCCTGAGGAGACGGTGGCGAGGAAAAACTCCCTGAGGTGATATGAGGAAGAAACCTTGAGAGGAACCAGGCTCGGAAGGGAACCTCATCCTCATTCGGGTGACACCGGACAGTAAACATTCCAAAGCCATATTTTACAGGCTTATCGTGTAAACAAAACAAAAGAATATGGACCAGGAACATGCAAGATTGATGCCAGAGTGTGCAAAGAGAGGCTGTGTGTGTGCTTGTGTTTGAAAAATGACTTGCTGTAAGGGTTAAGGAGCAGAGACCAGGCCAGTGGCTGCTGTAATAAAGGTTATATTTATAGCGACGTTTGCTGCAGGGAGTCTTAGTAAATCACTGTGGTGTGTTAGGACCAGCTGCAGTCTCGATTCGTGACTAAAAACGTAAAAAAAATCTCTAATTAGAACAATTCAATTACAGAGTAATAACCTTTTATGGCATGTTTACATCACACACAGCTATTGATTTTTTAGAGTATTAGTGGATGTATTGGTGTTCTGGTGGTGTGTTTTACATTAAGTAATAGTCATTAGGGAGGTAGTAAAGCAAATAATTGATTTAATTTACACATATAGCATTGCCTGGAAATGCTTTGTCACCAAATTGGCCATTCCTTTCATAGTGGGAAAGGGTCAGGATGGTTCAAATGCAGATTCTTTTAACTGCTGTGGCATGACAATGTGGGATTTTCTGCACAGAGTCAAACTTTGTCTGCGGTTCATGCTGGTGACAAGGCAGGATTTACTGCTGTCAGTCAAACCACGTTTGTGGTTTCTGTTGGACAGAACCACTCAAGTACACCCCAATCAACCACGCTGCGAAAATTATACGGTATGTGGACGTTCTTGCAGAACTTGCAGAAATGTTCGGAATAACTGGCGATTAACTTTGGGCCCTGTAAATATAAGGAAATGAGAAGCTCTCGCTGTCTAGTCCATGTTTGGGAATGTTTCAAGAATGAACTTTTCTTTCCTTATTTCCCAGTCTTCCTCGCTTAACCCCAGCTGGGAACTGTTTCAACACAAAAAGCAACCTAAAAAAAAGACAAGAGCATGCCAAAGCAGAACACGGCGTTCACTTTATTTTCTGGAGACGTCCCGATCAGTTTGATTCATTTTCATTGTGCATCAGTTTAGCAGATAGAAAGAGGAAAAATGAAAGAAAAAACAAAAAGAACAGCTTTATTTCTCCTTGGCTCGAATTTTCCGTCTTCTTGTACTTAAGCGACGAATAGGTTTTGACATACTTAAAGATTATCCCTGAGATGGTTGTTGCGATGATGGTGGTGGAAAGCACTGTCCTTGTCTAACGTACTGTGAAGGCCATGGCATATGATTTACATAATTTTCATCCTCGTCATTGAACCCTAGTCACCTACAAATGAGAGCCTGGGTCATGCAGCAAGAGTTCATAGCCATCAGGATAGACCTGTCTCATATTGTTCAAAAAATTATATATATATATATATATATATATATATATATATATATATATATATATATATATATATATATATATATATACTATCTGTCTCTATCCGTTTCTATCCGTCTGTTTCCCACACGTGTTCTGACGACAACGTGTCATTTTTCACACTGCTCTGTAGTTTCCTCAGTGCCAGACTACCTTTTGGCCTTCCTGTGCTGCAAACGAGATTACGACGATATGCATGGCTTATAGTCGTGAAAGGTGAATCGTTCAATCTCTTGCTAGCTTAAACATACAAGCACAACATGTGGAGAGTGTGGTAAAAACAATTGCCAAAACATTGTTAAGGCCCTAAGGCACCAAGAATTGGTTTGATCTGCAAAAAATGTGATGGTCCCTTGGGCTGTGTGGTTTGGAAGAACTAGCCTGTGTAAATGTTTTTAACACAGAAAACATGTCATAGTTCAGAGAAGTATGTTCATGTACTGGATGTTGGATGTGAAAGTCTCCCTGAACTGTAATTAATTGCCTATAAAATCTGCTCTCTCTCTCTCTCTCTCTCTCTCTCTCTCTCTTCAGTGTAACTTCATTTCTCACTTTTTTTGGAGGTCAGTGAAAGGTCACAAGCCCTTTATTAACTGCTACCATGCCTGGATTGTAAAGCATGTAATTCAGAGTAATTCTCACATCGAGGCAGAGTCCTCAACAATGCATTGTTATTTCCCTGCAAATTCTTTCTAACCCTCATGCTTATGTGGACTGCATTCCTGTAGATAATGCCTATTAAGCATTAGGGATAGAACCGAATACAAATACGTTATTTGGAACAAACAGATAACAGTGTTCTACACAGTGATAGGGCGAACATTTAATTAAAAAAAGGAAAGAAACAACCAAGCAAACAAAATCCTTCTGGTGCTGACTAGGGTTACTTAAGGTTTCAGTCTGAATACAAAAACCTGAATATGAAATTTAATTCGTTCTGGAGGCGAGTTCTTGAGGCGAAAATTTGTATTGTGAAACTTTTGAAATTTTTCCATAAGAAATAATGTAAATGCAGATAATCCGTTCCAGCCACCGGGTAATATTACTAATATTTCCAAGGGTTAGGGTCCTCACAGGAAGTCATGCCACCAAGCTTGGGCTAAAATTAGAACAGACCACCCACACCACCAATCTGTCAACAAAAAAATCACCTTTTTGGTATTTTTCTTTTGGTATCGTGGGTTGACTCTTTCCAAACAGCTTTTGCTGAAAATAAATTCCTAAAATTCGTAAACTCGCTTCGGTTGGCTTTGCTTGGCTTTCTACTGACGCAGACAAGTTTTCAACTTCGTATGCAGAAAATTCTTTGTATGCCGATGCAAATTTCTTGCAAAATTGGAATTCTTAAGGTGAAAATTCATAAAAGAGTGCATTCATTTACCCAGGTTCCACTGTACAGATATTTGCACCATGATAAAATGAACACGAACGTTAATTTTGTGCACATTTACAGCCATCATCCTTAGTATCTGCCTGGTCAGGGTCATGGTGGTTTAAATTCAGCTACTAGTTTGTTTATATTTTGGGAAATGAACTGGTTAGACAGCATCTCAAACAGGTAAAAGAAATATAATAACCGGGTGATTACGATTCAGAAAACAGTCCCAGGGCAAAATACTTTAGTTGAGGGCAATTATGAAAACGATTGATGTAGCTGAGGATGAGGAACTTCAGATTTTACACACCTAATAGGGAAACACAGATAGCTGTGTTTAGAACACTTAACAGATATAAATACAGACAAAACAGCGTAGGTAGTACCTTTAGTTCTGGATTTGTTTTTGTTTGTTCAACATCTGTTAAAGCTGTTGCATGGCAGTCGTGTTTAATCAGTGATAAATCACTGCAAGTGGCCTCGTGCACTCTGGTTAATCTCTCTAATTCATTCAATTCTCTCTAAGGACCGTAGCTGAAGCACAGGCGGGTAAACAGAGCAGGCTGGGAAGTCAAACAGAGCCACCAGGGCAGCTCCATTTTAGGCAAAACTCTGCACGCCAGCCTCCTGCTTTGTGTATAGTATTAGTAACAGGTTGGTATAAATTTTACTTCATCTCAGTCCATCACATTTACTTGCTTACTGTGTCTCTCTTTCTCTCTCACGCTCTGTCATACGCTTGTTTTAACATGCACGATTCATCAGTGGCTCACTCTTGATCATGATCATGATGATCCAGTGGGGGTTGCCGGGTTAAACGTTTCCCAAGGAGGATCCAGGTGAGCGGGTGGAGGGACACGTCGGAGGCTCCAGACGGATTAAATCTCTCCACAGTTTACTGTTTATATTGTACGCAATATTCAAAAATGACTCATTTCGGCTTAGGATAAGCCACATTTATCAGCATAAGCTGAAATGCAAGAAATATGACCGGTCCGAATATAGAAGCTTGTGGAACACCTTACTATAAACAATTTACACAAAGTTCAACACATGTGTAGGGTTACAGTTATGAGTGTGTGTGTGTGGGGGGTATATATATATATATTTGGAGTTATGTATACATACTGTATGTTTATACTGAACACCCAACCAACCCTTGACGGTCTTGTTACCAATCACAGTCACCGGTTTCTCTCTGGACAAAGTTATTTAAATTTTGTTCTCTCGCTCCATCCTCCATTCACTTTCATCCCCCCCCCCCCCTTTCCTTTCTTGGTGTCTCTCATTCCCTCACTCTAGATTAGACCTCTGTTATTTTGCATTCCATCTCTGAGAAAGTGGAGCTGACGAAAGCCAGATGACGGCTCCATGTTCAAGCCTTTAGCCTTCTGCCTTCCAACAGCGCTAACACACTCTCTCCATCTTCCTATCTGTCCTCACGTTCGTCCACTCCCTCTGCTCATCTAGCTCCATTCATCTCTTTTCCCCCGTTTTATTTCATTGCTTTGTTTTCCTTTTAACATAATTCTTTGTAGATGAGAGACAAGGATTCCAAGTATCTCTGCTCCCAGTGTGACTCTGCGAATCATTAAACTCTTCAACTTTACTGCTGTCTAATGTTGGAAACTAGCTAGCTGTAAGGAATGATTTTACTAGCATTTTTTCAAAATAGCATGACTTTTAATAACTAGCTGTTTTGTCTACTATGTAGCATGATATAACTAGCTACCTAAATAATTCTAGCAAGTTTGACAAAGCAGCTTCAGTTACTTTTCTTATTAGCCAAACAAAGTGGCTAAAGCTTTGCTAGGGTTAGGGTTAGCTGCAGTTAGAGTAAACTGTAAATATAGCTTCATCAAATGGGACATATGATGTTTAGGAATTAGCTATTTTAAGCCATAAATTCAGTTAGCTGTAGCTAGCTACACTATATTGCCAAAAGTATTCGCTCACCTGCCTTGACTCGCATATGAACTTAAGTGACATCCCATTCCTAACCCACAGGGTTCAATATGATGTCGGTCCACCTTTTGCAGCTATAACAGCTTCAACTCTTCTGGGAAGGCTGTCCACAAGGTTTAGGAGTGTGTTTATGGGAATTTTTGACCATTCTTCCAGAAGCGCATTTGTGAGGTCACACACTGATGTTGGACGAGAAGGCCTGGCTCTCAGTCTCCGCTCTAATTCATCCCAAAGGTGTTCTATCGGGTTGAGGTCAGGACTCTGTGCAGGCCAGTCAAATTCATCCACACCAGACTCTGTCATCCATGTCTTTATGGACCTTGCTTTGTGCACTGGTGCACAGTCCTGTTGGAAGAGGAAGGGGCCAGCTCCAAACTGTTCCCACAAAGTTGGGAGCATGGAATTGTCCAAAATGTCTTGGTATACTGAAGCATTCAGAGTTCCTTTCACTGGAACTAAGGGGCCAAGCCCAGCTCCTGAAAAACAACCCCACACCATAATCCCCCCTCCACCAAACTTTACACTTGGCACAATGCAGTCAGACAAGTACCGTTCTCCTGGCAACCGCCAAACCCAGACTCGTCCATCAGATTGCCAGATGGAGAAGCGCGATTCGTCACTCCAGAGAACGCGTCTCCACTGCTCTAGAGTCCAGTGGCAGCGTGCTTTACACCACTGCATCCGACGCTTTGCATTGCACTTGGTGATGTATGGCTTGGATGCAGCTGCTCGGCCATGGAAACCCATTCCATGAAGCTCTCTGCGCACTGTTCTTGAGCTAATCTGAAGGCCACATGAAGTTTGGAGGTCTGTAGCGATTGACTCTGCAGAAAGTTGGCGACCTCTTCGCACTATGCGCCTCAGCATCCGCTGACCCCGCTCCGTCAGTTTACGTGGCCTACCACTTCGTGGCTGAGTTGCTGTCGTTCCCAAACACTTCCACGTTCTTATAATACAGCTGACAGTTGACTGTGGAATATTTAGGAGCGAGGAAATTTCACGACTGGATTTGTTGCACAGGTGGCATCCTATCACAGTTCCACGCTGGAATTCACTGAGCTCCTGAGAGCGACCCATTCTTTCACAAATGTTTGTAAAAACAGTCTGCATGCCTAGGTGCTTGATTTTATACACCTGTGGCCATGGAAGTGATTGGAACACCTGATTCTGATTATTTGGATGGGTGAGCAAATACTTTTGGCAATATAGTGTATGTTCTTAGAGTTTGTAGTGCAGCTAGCTACTTGTTGTTTACCTGTAGCTTAGCTGTTTTAAATCAGGAGTTGCATGTACATAGCTTGGCAAGTTACTTCTCAACTAGTGGCTTTACTTAGGTAGTTAGCTGTTCTCATGCTTTTAGCTGTTCTCTCCAAATGGTAGCTAATCCTGTGGTTAGCTACTTTCTCAAATGAACTGAGGTATTTTAAGTCACAGGTATTTTGTAGTTTATAGTTAAGTCACAAGTTAGTTAGCTTGTAGCTTGCTTTATCAAGTAGGTAATTTGGCTGTAGTATAGCAGCTTCAGTAGGTCTATGTAGCTATGTTTTACCTCAGAAGATTGTGGTATAGCTGGCTATAGCGTATTTATTTTCAGAAACTTGTAGTGTTATTAAGTTTATTAAACTATTAGCTCACTGTAGCTTATCTGCTTTAAAGCAGGAGAAGTTTTTAAACAAATTCGAAGGAAAGGTTGTTAATTAAGAAAACAGCGTTTAATAGAAGCTACAGCTCTGTGAATTCACATCTCAGCGCGCATAAACGACTTCTTTATAGCAATTAAAGTCGTTCAGTCATCCCGCAAAATCAGGCTGTTTACTGGAAATACATGACATTCCCACGTGGTTTGCATTAGTGCCTTTAAACCAGGAATATGTTCATAATATATCTGGTGCATTATTGTGTAATTACAGGGAGAGAGTCTGTGTGTGTGTGTGTGAGTGTGTGTGTGAGTGTGTGTGTGTAGGGAAATGCAGTTCTTCAGTACAACAATCTAAATCATTGCCATATGAACCTCATCATCTCACACAGAGGCAGTCGGTGTGTGTTTTCAGCAGTAAAACGCAGACATGTAGCACGTGAGGAACAGATCACACCGCTATGACCTCGGTGTTAAATTTAGTTCCAGACTCGACCAAACCTGATCTCGTATATGTTGGAGTCCAGTGTTGCCTCCTATTCTGATGCAATAGGTGGCAACGTCCCAGTAAAGATTCAACCGTTTATTAAGCCTGTTTTTATTCTTTTCAGGTTGTTACTCGTCACACGGTACGAAATAAACCCAATAATATCTTGGATAAAGTCGAGAAGAGACGGCGATCGTGTGTGTTCTCCACGTCAGATTATACGGCGAAGATCCTTTAACCGTAGACCTGTGACTAAGGGAGTTTATAATTTTCCGATGACGTCGTCAGTCAACTGCATTACATAGACAGAAACCTTCTTCAACGTGAGCGTGATGGAAAAAAAAAAGATTTTGTATGTTCATTAACGTGTTTTGTGCATTAACGTATTTTAATGTAATCCTATACAGATCCTGCTGAGATTTACACAAAAAATTTCTCACACTGCCAGAACTTCGTCGGCGGTGTTCTTTGGTTGCAAGGACAGTAAATTGGCTGAGTGTCAAATTATGCGTTTTAAGACCGATGATCTCATCTCAGGATCAAAGAATTCTTTTATGGTGTGAGATTTTTGGGCCATAAAACCATACACCGAAAAGCTTAGGTTTAAAAAAACCCTTCTTTTCTTTTCTTGCAACCTTTTAAAGAATCCGACCAAAAATACACAGCAACGGTTTGCTTTGTACATTCTTAGAATACTGCTAACACAACACTCCCAGCTAGACAATAAGAAACCGTACATGTTTCGATAAAACTAAACGTATCACCTAACTCCCGAGTCCCAAAATTGTGCACTGTAAAGCTGTAGGTGATTACGCTGTGAAAGAAATGCTTCTAGAACTTAAGCCGGGGCAATTAACTGTAAAGGTGAGACGGCCACGCCTTGTATGACCTGTCAGTCATGATGTACTTTGAAATTGCTAACAAGGCAACTAGTAATAATCAAATAGAGCCACTTTAATGACTTGAGTTTATGTTACAGGAAGATTGGATGTTGTTAAAATGATGAGAATGTAACGCTTTGAGATATAAATAACACACGACCACAAAAACGTGAACGTGCGGCTAATGCCAATATATATTATAATCTTTTAATAAGTCACTGGGAATGGGGGTATATTTTGCGACACCTTGGTCACATCGTGAAAAGGTTATGCTTGTGAGATTTGTTAAAAATCAATTCCCTGCACATGTATGTATGCATGTAACCTGACTAACGTTATGAAGGCATTGGTGTTCCGAAAAATGTTTTAAAAATGTTGAGGCCACGTTATATAAGGACCCGACACAGAAATGGTGTCAGAAGGGAAGGTTTTTAAAACGTAGCTGCTGCAATTAGACGTGGAAAATGACTGCACCCTAAATTACCTGTCAGTCATATAATACTTTGATGGCACGAAACTGGAGGAGCGTTAAGAATGTAATGTACCGATACATTAGTAAGCGATGTTTTAACTTTAGTAAACCTAATATCGCGCAGACCTGCGAGGTTTCTGGCTGTGGAGCTTCGTTACTAACAAATCAACAGGAGTTCCCTGCTGAAACAAAAGCAGGAATGACAGAAAGTGTAAATGAGACCACGAAAGACAAAAGAACCGGCCTTTCCAAATCCTATTATCTTAGAGGAAACCAGCGCTCCTCCGCTAGACCCCTTACCGAGCTTGGCTTTTTATCTTCTCCCTCATCCTCTGAATCAATCTATCATTTGCATGCTAAGTATGGGTGGGTATTCTGTTGGTAATGCCTATAGGCTAGTGATAAGCAGATTGAATTAACAGTCAGTGGGGGGGGCTTTTGTCAACAGATCCGAATCTCATGCAGAGCTGGGAAGCAAGAAAGAGAGAGGAGAGGTGGGGGATAAAGAAAAAAAAAAAAGCTGTAGGATTTCTTGAAGGATTCCAGTTCGAACATGGATTCCGGTCTCTGAATATTTTTCTTATCTCCCAGCCGTTGGATGTTTCCCATCCAAAAGGACGTCTAAAAAGGGAGGAGCAGGGGAAGGAACCTCGAACCTCAAACATATCCAGGTCTTTTCTCACACTCCCATTCACACTGAGATAAAAGGCCACCTTCTTGTTTTACACGTCACCCCCAGTCCCTGTGGCTTGCTCATGGGCAGAACCTAAATCTAGCCCCCAGGCTTGGCGAGGCCTACATGGCGTGGAGGGTTGTGTGTGTGGTAGCAGCTGTCTCCTGCATCTGTCTGGCAGGGCTGTGAATAAACACAGAGAGATAAACAGAACAGCGTGGAGACACAGACCACACACCGTGTTCGTCACACACTTGGATACGCTTTTACGACATAAGACAAATGCTACCGAAAAAAAAAACCCCTCCAAATTTAATCGAGCGAGCTGAACGCCTTCGTTTATTCGACGGTGTCTACGGGGGTTACCGCGGCAATGCCTATTACTCTTCCCAATCCAACCAAGATTAACTCGGGCATCTGGGGAAAGTCTGTGAATCGGAGCAGACAGTCATAGTCATGTCAGACGAGAAGCTTTGCATCTGATTAGTTATGTAAACGGAGCAAAGGACAAGTAGGAGGAGGAGGAGGAGGAAGAGAATAAGGAGGAGGACAAAGTGGTGAAAGATAGATGCTCGATAGCTGTAACTCATCATGAGCTGAAACTGTCGCTTGGAATGGTTTCATCTTTTTCTTTTTTTTGTTCTTCCAAAGATATTGCATATAGTATATCAGTGAGACGAGACCGGAGGGTTGAACTTGTAAATACGTGCACACACATGATCCTCACACACTAAATTCTTCGTAGTCTTTGTATTTTTCCTCGAGGATGGTTTAGTATAATACCACCTGTGTGTGAAATGCATACCATTTAGCATTAGGACACACACACACACATATATCAGTACTGTTGAATTCTCAATTCTAAAACATCTCTTCTCTGTTAAGAGCTTCAACCAAAAGCTAATAATAAAAATGTGGTTTTGTGATCTGACAAAGTGTGTAGTGAAATCTTCAGTAAATGATCACATTTTTCCTTACACATTCATACGCATAATACTGTATATTCAGACTTATTCTAGAGCCGCGCCCACTTTAAACACATTCACTCTTTTGACCTTGTAAGCTGGCGTAAAATTAATCAAGCGTCTTCGTCTGAGACGTCTGAACGCCGAGTTACGAGACCACATCAAGACGATTGAAGCCTGGCAAAGTGAACGTGGAGAAAATTATGAGTAACTGCTTGCTTTTTTTTTTTTATATACAGCCTTTCATCAAAGTGTGCTGACTGTGCTTCAACACACGGGGGGTTTTGTCTGCTCTGAGATCATCCTCAACCGTTTGTGCATCGGAGGGAGACGTGTTTTATGTGCAGGTGAACTGGAGGATGATGGAGAGCCATTGTTCGGCTCGTACGGTCTGGACGAGAGGATGGTCTGAATAGAAGCGTGAGCTTGGGATGAGGAGGGATAAAGTATGTATGTGTGTGTGTGTGTGTGTGTGTATATTTCTCAGCGTGTGTTGTGATGATGCCTCATTTTTTCCCCCAAGAAAATCAAGGAGTAAATGCTCGTCTGAGAGAGATATTTATTTGACATAAACATGAACAGAACTCAGGATTTGGACACACACACACACACACATCTGCAACTTTGGCTACGCTCTGCTCACATGCTACACACCTGTACGGATATGAAATCATCATACAGCCGATGATTCGGGGTCATCAGTGTACGCAGATGTTGCTCCAGCAGCTGGAACGGTATGTGAGATCCTCCTACATTATACCGCTGCTCCCGGGTTTTAATCAGCAAGTATCAATAAACAGTCCTGATGAACAGGAGAACATGGCTAAAGAAATCCATACCACTTTTTTTTGTTTTGCACAAAGATCTGTAAAATATGTATTAATATATGTGTTTAGATTACTCTTCCACAGCATACAGGCTAAAAGCTGCACAGAAATGAGACGATAAGCTGCCAAAGTGAGGGAGCAGAGCAGTCAGACATGGCCATGAAAAATAACAAGACACATCACCTGAAAGGATTTGGAAGAATGAAGAACTTCCAGGAAAGTATTGTTCATCTCTCTCTCTCCCTCTCTCTTCCCCTCTCTTTCTCTTTCTCACTCTCTCCCTCTCTGGGAGGATCTGGGATCGGCTCCAGCTCTTGTTCCCATATGGCCATGACCTTTCAATTTGCAATTTGCCTTAACGTTCACGGGTCAGAGTGCATATGTGTAAGATTTTTACCTCCCTCTCTCTCTCTGTTTCTCTCTCTGGCACTTTCTCTGTCTTCCTGTCTCTGTCTCTCTTTGTCTTTCTGTCTCTCTTTGTCTTTCTCTCTCTCTCTCTCTCTCTCTGTCTTCTGTCTCTCTCTTTTGTCTTTCTTTAGCTCTCTCTGTCTTTTTCCCTCTCTCTCTTTCTCTCTCTTTGTTCCCTCAGTCTTTCTTTAGCTCTCTTTCTAGCTCTCTCTCTTTGTCTCTGTCTCTCTTTCTGTCTTCTGTCTCTCTTTAGCTCTCTCTCTGTCTTTGTCTCTCTCTTTGTCTCTCTGTCTTTCTTTAGCTCTCTCTGTCTCTCTATTTGTTTTTCTCTCTCTAACTCTCTCGTTCTGTCTCTCTCTCTTTGTCCCACTGTCGTACTTTAGCTCTCCGTCTCTCTGTCTCCCTATCTAACCCTCTCTCTGTCTTTCTCTCTCTAACTCGTTCTCTCTCTCTCTCTCCCTCTGGCTCACTTCTTTCCACATTAAAAGGCCTTTCGGAAAAATATTTACAAAAAGCTACAGAAATTCTAGGCTACAGAGATCCCAACATTGCTCTAACAAGAAAGTCCAGCATTTATCAATGGATCCAGGATTTTATCTTATTGTTAATTTTTTTAGATGAGATTTGATTTATTTGTTTTTTTCCAGATGTTGTCTAAGCAGCAGTGAGAAAACAGTGAGGAAATGATTCGGTGTTGACTGTTAATAAGAAGCAGTTCCTCGATTCTTTCACCAAACAAAAGCAGCACAGCGCCGCCTTCTCGCTTCCTGTTGCCTGCTAAGACTGATGCTTGTCAAAGTTCACGAGCAAAAGGAAAGTAAGATTGAAATTTGCGTCTCTCTCGCATCTTTTCCCCTTCAGTGAATTCACCTTCTCATCGCTTTCATTTTAAATTTGTTCTCGCTGACTAAACTGTAGATGTTGGCATCTCTGTATGATAGATTAAAAGTGCTGTTTATGTCAAGTCATCTTCCATCCATCCATTCATCTATCCAACCATCCATCCATCCATTCATCCAAACATCCATCCATCCATGTATTCATTCATCCATTCATACATCTAAACAGCCATTCATCCAAGTATCCATCCATCCATTTATATATCCATTCATCCATCCATCCATCCAAGTATTCATTCATCCATCCATCCATCCAAACAACCATCTATCTATCTATCTATCTATCTATCTATCTATCTATCTATCTATCTATCTATCTATCTATCTATCTATCCATCCATCTAACCAACCATTTATTCAAGTATTTATCCATCCATCCACCCACCCATCCCTCCCTCCATCCATCCATCCATTTAAACACTTCATGGTCACTGCAAATAGATGCTTGCCCTTAAGAGCAACACTCAGGATTGTTCTGTTCTTCTTGCTAACAAGGAATCCATGATGACTCTCCATTAAAAAGAGTTTTTTCTTCCCTCCTCTGAACTTCTGATAAGTCCTGTACGCTCGATGCGGCCAGCAGGAGTCTATCACCAGCATTTCCCGTGGGGCACGAGGGAGGATTTCATCCGTCTGTTGGGACTGAAGATATCACTCACTTCCGTCTCCAGCCTCACCCCAGGCACCTTGAAGACGGATACGGCTGACAGAAAGAAAGAAAGACGTGTGAGAAAAAAACGTGAATCAGATTTCAGCAATATCAACAAGATCGTGATTTACAGCTGTTAGTCCTTTTTAAAAGGAATATTCCATAATCTCATACGACTATGCTTCTTCCAACAAGCCAGAATTTCAACATGTTTATCCTCCTGTTCTTCTGAATGTACTTGAATGGAAGTCTAAGGGGAGTTGTGCGTGGAAATGTTCACGTGAAACTCTGTATTTTTGTAGATCAGTCTCTTTCAGAGAGAAAATTAGAAAAGAATTCGATCACATGGGTTTGTTTACCCATGGATCATTCTTCTTGTAACTCAGGGCCTTTTTTTTGTTATAAATATTTCATTCGAAACTGCATTAACACACAATATGTTGTTGGTCAGCGTTAGTATTCGTGGGCGGAAATCGATTTGTTGTCACTCGATAAGCACAAACTGGACCTGCGCCAGTTCGAGGTAGCCACCGGCTGAGCTTATAGATTTTTTTCAGCTCGCTACTGTGATTAGTTTCTCCTCCATCTCCAACGCTGA
Organism: Hemibagrus wyckioides; assembly: GCF_019097595.1. Classification (NCBI taxonomy): domain Eukaryota; kingdom Metazoa; phylum Chordata; class Actinopteri; order Siluriformes; family Bagridae; genus Hemibagrus; species Hemibagrus wyckioides. Next base: position 30,879,454 of record NC_080720.1, read on the forward strand.
CAGAAAAATCTTTGTGTTGGTCAGTGTATGTTCAGTTTAAAGCATGAGGTCAGCGTATGTAAGCAAAGACTGTAAAGTAGAATTTTATTATATGTATTATAATTACATTAACATGTGAAATGAATTGAAATCAGTGACAATTAGTTTCTGATGGATGTCAAAAAAAAACTTTTAAATAAAATTAAAAACTGTTAAATATAATACATTGGATATATTTATTATTATTATATTTTTTTATTTATTTTTTAAATTGTATATTAACTTAATACTTACTGACAGACTTTTAGACCTGTCCACGATTAGAAATCTTTCCCTTAAGTTTTTATTTATTTATTTATTAATATTTTTTTCTCACTGTAAGTCACATTTCCCAGTGTTTTTCTTCTCTGTGCACTATTTATTTATATATTTATTAATTAATTAATTAATATTGTTTTCTCAGTGTAGGTCACGTTTCCCAGTGTTTTTCTTCTCCATGCACTATTTATTTATTAATTCATTTATTTATTTAATTGGATATTATTTTAATATTTACTGACAAACTCTGAGACCTGGCCATGATTAGAAACCTTTCCTTTAAATATTTATTTATTTATTTATTAATATTTTTTCTCAGTGTAAGTCACGTTTCCCAGTTTTTGTCTTCTCCATGCACTATTTTTTTATTTTTTATTTATTCATTCATTCATTTATTGATTGATTTATTTATTGATTGGTTTTGCTTCCATCTCCAGCCCTGTTCTTCTTTAACTCTATTATGTTTTGCCTGTTGTTTCTCTTGTCTTGCCAATCATATTGTCCATTTCTTTTCTCTTGTTTTCTGGTTCTTTCTTGGTTCTGGCTTAGCATTATGGGGATTTTTTTGAGCATGGATTATTCTTTTTTCTTTTTTTTCTGCCTTCGTGTCTATGACCCCCCCCATTAACCATGCCTATGATTCTTACCCAAAATAAAGGCCAGACTTTACTTTACTCGGGTCACTTTACTTTACGTTACTCATGTCTTTTCTCAGCACAGGCTGAGGTGGTGTATCCTGGTAATGGATAGGAATTTGAATGGAAAGTGTCGGAGTTTTCCTTTAGTGATGTGAGGGAACGCTCACTGTCTCGCAGCTGCATCACAGGCGGTGGCAGTGTGTTGAAGTAGGGATGGCGTAAAGCATCCTGGGCTGAAATCCTTTCTTTGGGAATCATCGTCAACATCTGCTGCGCCAGGTCCTCCGTCTTATAGGGTAACTGTGCAAATCTGAGCCAGCACACGCCCACACACACACACACACACACATGCAGAGGCAAGGTATGGGTCAGGCTTTTGCTTGGGAAGTTGCAGCTGGGGGTGCTGACTACACAAAGACCCCTCTGTTCTGTCTTGGAACGAACACAGATATGCACACACATG